>NW_002987824.1:232876-233725 GCF_000006295.1 Pediculus humanus corporis
AAAAAATTATGCTCATTTCATACATATGAATGTTAAAAAAAAAATTAAAATTATGTAAAAATAAACTTTGTGCCTTTTAAAAAAAAGAGGATTTTCTTATTTGTCTCTGTTTTTTTATGTTTTTGTTTCAAATATGTGATAATTATTATTATTATTATTATTATTTTGATTTGATTTATAAGACTAAGTAAGATATTGTAAGATTTTATTTTTATTTTAATTAAAAAAAAATTTTAGTTTTAACATGTATGCATGCCTGAGCGTAAATTTAACATTGGGAAGAAAATAAATGAATATTCATTTACCCAAAAATAAAAATGTGATTTTTCACCAATAATAATAATAATAATAATAATAGTAATAATTAAAATTCTTTTTTTGGGGGGGGAGAGGAGGTTTTGATTTTGATATCAAATATTCGAATCATTCCACGAATTTAATTTTAAAGTAAAAGAAAAAAAGAAATTATGAATAATTACACCAGACATGCATTTTGTTAATTATCTCTTTTTTTTTATTTGTTATTTAGTTAATAATATTTTTTTTTAATTATTTTATTTTCCTCCTTTGGTACGTGACAAACTAGTCGTAAAAAAAAAATATTTGAGAGAAAAATAAAAAATAAATAAATAATCAATTCGATACGAATTTTAAATATATTAATATTGTAAAGGCCTTTTTTTTTAATAATTAAGTAAAATTGTGTGATTACTACTTATGGTAATCGATAATAATAATAATTTTTTTTTGTTATTTAAATTTATTTTTGTGTATTTTATGATTTGTTTTTTTTTTCTTTCATAAAACATTTTAATTGTTCATTATTAAGTCTAAAGTTAAAGGAAAAAA
>NW_002987824.1:233831-238741 GCF_000006295.1 Pediculus humanus corporis
GAAAATATTTTATTATGCCAGCTTAATATTCAAAAAAAATTATATCACTTTGATTGATTATTATTATTATTGTTATCATTATTATTATTTTTTTTTGTGTTTATAATAAAAATTATATGTATTTGTTAAAATTTGTGTAAAATATAAATATACGTTTGTTCAGTTTTAATGGCGCTTTTTTTTTTTTTTTTTACTACCCAATGTTGTCAACAAGTGTTTCGAATAAAAATTAATGGCTGACATGCTTATACATCATCATGTCAACTTTATTTATTTTTAAAGTTTTATTTAATAGTTTAGTTATAAGTTATAAGTTATATATCAAAAGTTTTGTTAATAAGTGTAGTTTATTGTGATATAATTAGTTTTTTATATTATTTAGTGATAATTATATTATTTTAAGTATAAGTTTACAAATGGCCAACGGTTTTTTTGTGACAAAAGGAAGTGAGGATTATAAAAAATATTAGAAGATACCTTAATACATCTGATTAATAAGGGTAAGTACTTCATTTTATGTCTTGATTTTCACTTGGGAAAACCTTAGGCTTGCAAAGAAATTTAGCAAATGCCCAAAAAACACAAATGTTTTAAAATTTTACATTTATTTGGTTAATTATAAGGTGTTTAACTAAACATCTTTTTCATCTCATCATAAAAAACAAGAGTTGAAGTAATTTAATAAAAATATTTATTAATTATTGATTTGATATATATTCCCTCAGTGTAAAATATCTATATTCTAATCTTTTAAGGTTAGTTTACTGATTGTAGGTTGTTTTAGTCCTTTTCTTGATTTAATTTGTCTCATTACAACATGGTTTATTATAAAGAAGGTGTAATACTCCCTATAAATCTGAATCACAATCAGGAGGAATTGGGTAGCCTATACAATGATTGATTTTAATGTAATGAAAAGGCACAAAAGACTCCATTTAATAATTGTACATTATAAGTAGTTGAGGTAGATATCTTTATCACACTAAATAAAAATAAAGGTAGTTTTATAAAATTACTTGTAAATAATTAATTTATTGTATGAGGTGGATAAAAAATATCTGTACTCCTGATCTTAAGTGTAAATCTACTGATGCATATTATTTCAATCTTCCTCTTAAATTAGTTTGTTTTAATGCAACATAGTTTATCATAGTGTAAATAATGTTACTTTTAAATCTGCATCAAAATCAGGAAAAATTAATTGTTTTTCTATTGATTGGTTTTGGTGTAAGGAATTATGAAAAGACACAATGGACTCCATTTAATAATTGTACTTTTCTTCAGCTGATTATAAGTAATTGAGCTAAATACCTCTGTCACACTAAATAAAAATAGAGGTACTTTAATAAAAATACTTATTATTACTTATTTTATTGTATCAAGTGTATATAAAATCATTGTACTCCTGTTTTAAGTGTGAATCTATTGATTGTACATTACTTTAACCCTTTTATTAAGTTAGTTTGTTTCATTACAACATATTTTGTCATATGTTTAGTGTAAAATTCTCTTTTGAGTTCATTTAAGATTAGAAAACTGCAACTGCCTTCAGATTATTTAAGTTTATAGGTACAAAATTGTAATTTGTATACATTAAATGTGAATTGCATGAGAGAAAATTATAAAAAGGAAAATAGTAGGAAAATTAAGTATTGAAATAGTTCTCAGGAAAAATTATACTCTTTAATTAGTTATCTCTAAAAAATTCACCCCCAAAAACAATGATGATTGATTCATAATTGTAATAGAGGAAAATGAGAGCAACATTTAAATAAGAAATGCATAAGGAGAAAATATGAAATGGGGAAATAGTAGGAAAATTAGGTATTGAAATAGTTTTGAGGATAAAGTTATATGATCACTGAATCATAATTGTAGTAGAGCAAAATGAGAACAAGATAAAGGCAGAAGCAAAACAAATTTTGTTCTATTATTGACACTGAGCCACTTATCTCACTTTTCCTGTTCCTGGCCACTTCACAGATGTGAGTCACTGGAGCCCAGTACAGGAAATAACTCGTTTTCATCGAATAAGATGGTTTCAGTGAGATTTACAGGATTTGTTGTGATATCATAGGTTATAACAGGACGAAACCTCTATCAGGCATACATCGTCACTGATATTTAGGCATTTATTCCTTAGGAATCGGGTAGAAACCTGAAATAGATAATGAAAGTGCTCCGACAAAAATTAAGACGAATTGTCGTGACTATGAGTGAAAATAATAATATTTTTTGTAATGTTTTTTTATAAGGTTATTTAAATGTTTATTTATCAGGTTTTTTTTTACCTTAATTTATTTTTGTTATCGGTCAAACATTGATTTTAATAAAAACTTTAAGTTTTCTTTTTTCGTTTTACATTTGATAAATAAATAAATTATTAAATAATGTTTGTTTAATGATTATTATTATTATTATTGATAAAATTGTTTTGATGAAATGAATAACGTTAAATTTAAACGTTAAATGAATAATAGGAAGCATTATCAATTAAACTAAAATTTTTTTGTTCATTATTATATCGTATTATTCATTTTTCTTAAAATTAAATATTATTTAAACTTTTGAAATTGATAAAAAAAATTAATTACAACATGCATAAAATTATAAATTTAAAAAAAAAAAGCAGAAAGCATTTTTATTAACTTAGAAAAATTATTATTTAAATATTTGAAGGAATAATAAATGTAAAAAATAAATTTTCAATTTTTGTTGTTGTTGTAAATAAAGGATTTATGAAACATAAATACAAAAAAATTAATATATAAATATCCGATTATTAATAATATCATAAATAAATTAATAATAAAAGTTTTTTTTTTTTTTTTTATAAAATAAAATAAAAAGTTTCTCTCAATCGATTTGTTATCATTATTATTATTAATATGTAAATACTTTTTAAATTCGTTTTTAATCTTTTTATTATTTTAAAATTAACGATTCATAAATATTTATATTATTATTAATAAGGAAAAATAAATTTTAGGAAAATTTTTTTATTTTGTACTAACTCTTTGATAACAACAACAACAACAAAAATTTTTAAATTATGATTAAAAATACGCAATTAAAACGTATCATAACTATTATTTCGCATATAAAGGAAGTTATGAAAGGGAAAAAAATTTTTTTGTTTTTATTAGATAAAATTAATAATAATAATAAACTGAACAAACGATTTATTATATCAAAGTGAAATGAAAAAAAAAATATATTATTTAAATACACAATGGAAAAAAACGTTAATGAATTATTATTATTAATAATAATAATATTTCATTATAAAAAATTTATGGCCGTGAATAAAATAATATATATTACTCTAATTTATTATTATTATTATTATCAACAACATTTAAGCAAAAAAAAAATTTTTTTTAACAATAAAAAATATACAACAAATCAAATTAAATAATATTTATTCGTTATACTAAAAAAAAAAAAATTACATTGCATTGTTTAATTTGTTAAAACTAAAAATTGTTTATTGTTCGTCACGAAGTAAAAATAAATAAAAAGACCACAAGAACGAAATTTAAAAAAATGATGATGATAATAATAATAGTATTCCAAAATTTGATTGTCCAAATGAGATTAGCTTTTCAATAGAACCCTAATGAATATAGTCTCTCTCTGTCTCTCTCTCTCTCTCGGAAAAACTTTTTTTTTTTTTTCCACCCCGTTTATCTTAAATAAAAAGAAGTTCATTTTTTTTTTTTTCTTGTTGACTTGAGATAACAAATTCTTTTAGAAAGTACTTCCTTCAAATGTCAGCATTTTTATTTTTATTGAATTCGGAAAGAGAGAGAGAGAGAGAGAGAGAGAGTGAGAGAGAGAGAGATGAAATAAACTTTCAACTACTTAGAAAAAAAAAAAATTGATGGGCTCAAGTATTATTATTTAAAAAAAAAAAAAAATCTCGTAAAATTTAACGCCGAATATTTTTTTATTATTATTAATTTTTTTCATTTGTCTCTTTGTTTGTTTGTTTGTTTGTTTTCGTCGTATATATTATAGAAAAACAAACAAATGTTTAAATAACCAACACGTTACTATCGACTTTGATTTGTAAATTTCATTCAAAAATTTGTGTTAGATGGCCATTGGCCAATTAAAAAAATTCAAGGTTTTTTTTTTCTTTGTTTCTTTTTTATTCGAAATTTTTTTTTTTTTTTTTTTTCGTTCCAATTTTATCCCTTATCGGTGCGCAAATAATAATAATAATATCAAATGTTTTTATATGTATTCGAAATTCAAAAAAAAAAACGATCGGTTAAACAATAAAATAAATATCAGTTAAAAGAAAGAGAGGGTAAAAAAAAAATAATAATAATGATACGTCTAAAAAATAAAATGCAATTTTCTACATTTCAAACATTTCATTATCATTCAAATGATAAGAAAAAAAAAAAAGAAGGAAAAAAATTTTTTTTAAACGCGACAAGAATAATAATACCTAAAAAAAAAAAATAATAATAATAAAAATGCTGTAGGTAAATCGATCGAAAATGAAATAGAAAATATATATATATTTAATTAAAAAAAAAAAAAAAATTTTTTTCCCGCCATTTTTATTATAAACTTCCTCGAGGAGTTTAAACGTCGAACGTGAATATTTACACGTACGTAAAATTTATAGAGAAAAAAAGAAAATTAAAAAGAAAAAAAGTAGAGGAAAATTTTGAGTTTGTCGAATTTCCACCTTTGATTTTTATATAGAAAGAAAAAGAAAATGGTTGAGGTGATTATGATATAACTGATAAGGCACGATTATATAAAATTTTAATAATAATAATAATTATTATTATTAATTTAAATGAATATTTATAAGTTTTAAATGTGTAAAAGTAAAAGCAAATGTATAATGAATAAACAAATTTTTAATAACAATTAATATCCAATCGTAA
>NW_002987824.1:238761-242446 GCF_000006295.1 Pediculus humanus corporis
GTGTTTGTGTCTGTGTGTGTTTGTTGCCAACCGTTGCTATTTGTTTAGAGACTTTTTAAATTCCGCTCGTTTGAACTGTCAACCACTAAAAGTAAGGAAACAAGTAAAAAGGGCGACCAGGAAGGAGAACAATAAAACACGGTTCGTCCATTAGCGGAGAAAATTTTTCTGGGAATTTAGCCACATGGTTAAAATCCCCCCGTAAAAAAAAAAAAAAAAAAAATTTAACCTCCCGTCTCCCCAATTTTTTTTTTTTTTATTCTTTCCCTTTTGGATTGCAAATTAAATTGAAAAAAAAAAAAAAGAAAAAAATTTTTTTCAGTTTTCTTAAAGAAAAAAAAAAAAAAAAAGGAAAAGTGTCGGAGGAAAATTTTTTTTTTTTAATTTTTACTATTCAAGGGTTTGTTTGTTTGTTTTATGTTTTGTTGGGTTTGTTTGTTTTGTTCGAACAACCACAACAAATCAATAAATAAAAATTAAATTTAAAATAAAAAAATTTATTTAAAAAAAAAAAAAAACATAATTTACATTAAAAAAAAAATATATATATTTTTTTAAAAAATTCATTCGGATTTTGCATCAGAAGGAGCCGGAAGCGGAAGTAACATTGTTATCTTTCCTAAAAGAGGTTCTGGCACTATTGCTTTAACTAAGGGTAGTATGGGTTCTAACAAACCAGCTGGAAGTTGTTTCAATGTTCTTTTATCCCTTCTTATATGACCATTGAAATCTATTTCGTCATCCGTTGGAGCTGACATAATTGTTGTTGCGAAGACGCAGAGAACGATCAGTACTACCAACTGAAATAAAATAAAATTTTCTTAACAATCAAAATATTCTAAGGTGAAAAATAAAAAATTATTTATTTATTTATATAAAGTTATAAATTTTATACGGTAATAAATTCTTATTTTATGCATATATATGAGTTTAACAACGGAATATAATAATAATATTATTATTATTATTATTATTTTCATTTTCGAAACACATTTAAACATAGCATAAAGCAATTTAAAAAAAAAAAAAAACTAATACGATATTCAGAATGATTTCACGCCATTAATTTTTTGCCCTCAAGCGAAATAGCTTTTAAGTGCTACAAGCTTTACTACTTTCATGATCATTAATGTTTACTAGTAAGAAAAATTGTTTTTTTTTTTTCTTCCTCTTCTTTCGAGGTCCCCTCCCCCCCCCCCCGAAAAAAAAGGAAAATCTTCTACTAAAAACTAAATGATACGCGATTTTGATTTACATAAAATTAAAATTATTTTTAATATTCGCCTATTTATAATAAAAAAAAATAAAAAAATTTTTTTTCTCCCTTGTTTAACTTAAATATTCATAAAATAATAATAATAATAAAGCTTAATGAATAACAATAAGTTGAAAAATTTATTATTATTTTTTTAAAATAACATTAAATGTAATTGCAAGTACGAATTTTTTATGAGTTTTTTGTTTGTTTGTTTGTTTGTTTGTCTCCCTTTAATTTAATGTTTAAAAATGGTTGAGTTTGTTTTAAAAACAAATAAAAAGTTTGCAAAAAAATTAAAAAAAAATTTTTTTCTTTCTTTATCATTATCCAACAGATTCATACGAAGATTTTTTTATGTAAAAAAATATTATTGTTATTATTATCATCACTAATTTTTTTTTTTATTATTATTAATTTAAATCGTTTTTTTCGGCCATTTTGTTTTTATCTGACTCGGAAAGTTTTAAATATAAAAATTAAAATTTAATATGAAAAAAAAATAAAAATAAAAACAGTAATAATAATATTTTACTCACCGTCGCGTTCATTTTTTTTATTATTATTTATAATAATAATAATAATGATAATGATAACAACTCTGGAGACGTAAATAATTAAAATGGCAGTAAATAGGCCAATAACAAAACATTTTATATCGGACACTGTTGAAATAAAATTTTCGTGCCAGGTTTAAACCATATAAATAATTATTTGGCGCGATAAACCTTGAAGTTGAATTTTTTTTATATAAATATATAAAAGGAAAGTTTTTTTTTTTTTTATAAATTTCGATTCGAAATTCGAATTTTTTTTTGTCGTTTGAATTTGAGTTGATCCCCCCCCGTTTTCCTCCCTCTCCCCTTTTTTTGCTACCCCCTATAAATCCAATCGTAATTTTTTTTTTGATTTTAACTGAAAAAAGAATAGTTTTAACCTTTAGGACTCTTACGTTTTATTTAAACCCATTTTTTTTTTTTTTTTAAACTTTTGTCACGCGATTTTTAACCGTTTGAAATAATAATAATAATAATAATAATAATAATAATAATAAATTTAAAATAATAAAAATTATAGCGTCATACCTGAATAAATTCGAAAAGAAAGAAAAAAAGAAAGAAAGAAAGAAAAAAAAAACTTTACGTAATAAATTATAAAATGAATGTCATTATTTAAATTTTTTCTCTTTTAGTCACGTAAAAAAAAAAATTATTATTATTATTATTATCATCATCATTATTAATATTAATAATAATAATAATATTTTTTAAGTAATTAATTTTTTCAAATTTAATATTAAAAAAAAAAAAAAAACAGGAAAATTAATAATAAATTATTATTAACGAATATAATCGGTTATTAATATTTATAAATTATTTTATTATTATTATTAATATTTATTTATTTATTTATTAAACTCATTAAAATTATTACGTAATTTATTATTGTTATTTTATTTTTTTCCCCCCTTCGTTTTCATGATCAAAGGTAGTTAATAAATATTAATAAAATTAAAATCAACGAACGAATGAAAGGAGGAAGGGAGAGAGAGAGAGAGAGAGGTAGGGGGGAGAGTGGGGGCAAAACGAGAAAAAATGGCAAACTTTTTTTTTAAATTGAATTTTCACAAATCGAGAATTAAATAAATAAATAATTATTACGAAAAAAAAAAAATTAATAATGAAAACCCGAAAAATTATTTTTATTAAAAAAAATAAAATAAAAAAACCAATAAAAATATCAAAGCCGTAATTGATTAAATTTTTATCGATAATAACGTAAATTAATTAATAAATAATAATTATAATATTAATTTGAAATTGTTTAAACAACAACAAAAAAATTTATTTATTTATTTCGATTGTATTTGTTTAAAAAAAATTTTTTTTCTTGTTTTATTACTCTTTCGAATCGATATTCCTTTGATTTTTTCTTTTTTTTTACTATTATTATTATTATCCACCATTAAACACGACAAGGCTACTTGTCGGAGTTTTTAAGTATTTATCCGAGGTTTCTACCCGATTCCTTAGGGACAAATACTCGAATTTCGGTGGTGCCACTTATTATAAGATAGCACCACATCAATTCTTGAAGGTCTTCCTGAGTCCGTCTTTTTCGATGGGAACGATTTGTCTCCTGAACTGGGCTCCGGTGACTAACATCTTTGGAGTGGCCAGGGTCAGAAGCAGTGAAATTCACGTTCTCGTCGAGCTGCCTCAGGTCGACAGTAGAACAAGATTTTGTTTTTGGTTCTTACTTTGTCTTGTTCTCATTTTTTTGCTCTTTTTAAGCCAACAGCACGTGGCGTTCTCAAACGGTCACCCATCCAAGTTTGCACCACGCCCGATGCTGCTTAACTTCAGTGATCGTACGGGAACCGGTGTGACCAGCACGCTATGGCGTTGGCTATATATATATATATATATA
>NW_002987824.1:242466-249496 GCF_000006295.1 Pediculus humanus corporis
AAGGTAGTTAATAAATATTAATAAAATTAAAATCAACGAACGAATGAAAGGAGGAAGGGAGAGAGAGAGAGAGAGAGGTAGGGGGGAGAGTGGGGGCAAAACGAGAAAAAATGGCAAACTTTTTTTTTAAATTGAATTTTCACAAATCGAGAATTAAATAAATAAATAATTATTACGAAAAAAAAAAAATTAATAATGAAAACCCGAAAAATTATTTTTATTAAAAAAAATTAAATTTAAAAACCAATAAAAATATCAAAGCCGTAATTGATTAAATTTTTATCGATAATAACGTAAATTAATTAATAGATAATAATAATAATAATTATTTGAAATTGTTTAAACAACAACAAAAAAATTTATTTATTTTTTTCGATTGTATTTGTTTAAAAAAAATTTTTTTTTTGTTTTATTACTCTTTCGAATCGATATTCCTTTGATTTTTTCTTTTTTTTTTACTATTATTATTATTATTATTTTCACTCGTAATCACGACGATTCGTCTTGTGATGTTTGTCGGAGATCTTTGAACATTTATTTGAGGTTTTTATTTTGATCCCTAAGGAATAAATGCCTAAATATCAATGATTCCTACATGCCTGAATAGATTTCGTCTTGTTATAACCTATGACATCACATCAATTCTCCTAAGTCTTCGTGAGTTCATCTTATTCGATGAAAGCGAGTTATTTCCTGTCCTGGACTCAGGTGTCAACAACATCTCTGGAGTGACCAGGATGAGGAACGTTGCGAAAATCACATTTCCTCGTTTTAGGCATTTTCAGGTCGACACACGAACAAAAATTGTTTTGTTTTCGTCATTTTTAATCGCGACAATTGGTCATGTGTTTGTCTAATTGTTTTGACCTTCAAAATATGATACCTTGGGAATAAATACCTAAAAATTTATTATTATTATTATTATTATTATTAATTTGTTTTTTTTTTTTACGAGAGCCTTCTTTTGTTTTTGGTCATTAAAAAGTTTTTTTTTTTTTTTCAAATTGATTTTTTTCGAATTAAAAAGAAAAAAAAAAGTAGAAAAAGCAAATATGGCAACATACATAAATAAATAAATTGAAATGTATATAAATATATATATATTATAATTTCAAACAAATATATATATTTATATTAAAAATATAAAAAACATAAATTTACTTGACGTTTAAGGAATAGTTAAATCGCAGTTGCTGTTGTATGTATATATATATTTCACTTTCCAAAATGGTTTTTCCTCCTGTTGTTTGTTTAAAAAAAAAGAAATCAAATACGCATTCAGACAAGGCAAAAATAAATCACTGAACCTTTTTTTTCCTTTTTTTTTTTTTTTTGTTTAAATTTTAAGTACTTAAAAGTTTTTTTTTTATATATTTATTTTAATGTTGCTTTTGTTGTTTTATACGAAAAATCTTTTTATTATTATTATTATTTTAAAAATTATTTTGTTTAATTTTTAAAATAATTAACGAACGTTTATAGTTATTGTATACGTAATTTTTTTTTTGTAAATAATACTTAAAGAATATAATTATACCGTAGTAAATAATTTATTAGGTTAAAAAAAAAGGGGATAAAAGGAAAAAAGGAAATATTTTTATCCTTTGCCAGGCTTTAAGGGTTAAATATCATGAATCACAGATCACTTAAATTTTAATAAATATATATATTTCCAACTGATTTTTTTCCTCTTTTTCCCTTTTTTTTTTTTTTTTAATTTTCTTTTTGCCAAAAACCAGATGATTTCATCCTCCCTTAATTCAGTCATATTTTATTTTAAAATGGGGGTTGTTGTTTGTTCGTTTGTTTGTTTTTTCTCTCTCTCTCTTTTTTTTTTTTTTAAATAAATAAATATATATACGTCACGGATCGTAGAATTTTTAAATTGAAAATTAATAACAAAAAATTTTGTTAAAGTTAATTGTTAATAAATTTATATCATCGTGTGTTTGTTTTAAAGGTTTTTATATGTCAGTTTGATTTTTTTTTCTTTCGGAGGGGGGGAGGAGTAGGAGGAGGAGAGGGTGGTAGAAAAAGGTTAAGAAAGGAAGAAAAAAAATTTAGATCTTTTCTTTTTTTCCTTTTTTTTTTTTTTTTTACTCCCTGACATTTTTTATCTTTATTTATAGGTTTTTCATCTCGTTGGAAGTTAAAATACCAGAAAAATGTTTAAATATTTTTTATCGTTATGTCCAGTTTCTTTTTTTTTTTTTTTTTAGTTTATGGAAGGTGTCGTGGATAAATTTCTAACAGATTTTTTTTTTTTTTCTTATTTTTGATTTATGTTATAATTTATTTCTTCTTAAACGTCGTGCAAAAATATTTCAATTCGAATATTATCGTGCAAGAAATAAAAAAAATTTTTTTTTTTTTCAAACGTCAAATTTCCAAAATATTTAATTAAAATAATCGCGCTTTAAGCTCAAACTTCCAGCTTTATGTTTTGTTTATATTATCCTTTCTTATCAACACTGTTGCCAAATTTCACACTTTATTAAAATCATCGAAAATATTCTCGTTGTGATAACTCCTTTTAAAGTTTATTATAATTTTTTCAAAATAATAACAATTACTTTTTTTTTATATTTAATTTTATTCAACGCGATGAAAAATTTAACGGTTAATTTCTGGTACCGGTACATCATTCCTTAAAATTTTCATCCCCTAAAAGCACTTTTCAAAATTGCTTTCGTAACAACTTATTATTATTACGAATTTTTTTTTGTCCTTTTTTTTAATTTTCCGAACAATTTTCCTTTACTTACTTTCAAGTATAAGTACGCTCATGTAAAAATTTTCTTTTGCCTCTGTTCATTCACGCGTAAGTAACATCGCTTATTTCGTGTACTCATAATAATAATAATGATAATAATAATAATAATACGCATGATATCTTATTTCATATTTCCTTTTAACGGAAATTTTTTTTTTTTCCTTTTATTTTTTATTGATCTTTTTTTTTTTTAATATGAAGATATAAATTTAAAAATTTGTTTCAAAATATATTATTATTATTAATATTGTTATTATTATTATTATTTGATAAATTTTAGTAATTATTAACAACATTAAATTCGTGACGTAATTACCAAGAGCTCAAGTTAAAATTGTGCGTTTTTAATACGCGTTTACAAAAAATAACAAAATTTTTTTTTTCCCCCTTTTTTAAAATAAATATTATTATTATTATTATTTGTCAAGTTCCATGCACTTGTTGGAGTTTATAAGCATTACTTCCAGATCTCTTCCCAATTCCTTAGGAATAAACGTTTGTGATTATTATTGTCGTTGTTGTTATTTAACGTATTTCTCATTTGATTTTCCAGTGAGTCATTTTTTATTTTTTTATTTTTTTTTTGTGCTGGAGAAAAAAAAAAAATTTTTTTTCCTCCCCCCTTCTTCCCTTCCTTTTACAAGATTATAAAGGTAAAAATGTGTTAAATGGACGATAACAAGGTTAAAAAAAAAAGAAAAAAGTAAGAAAATTTTTGTTGTTGTTGTTGTTTCCCCCTTATTTTCCCCAACGGATAAAAAATATCAATGGGCTGTGAAATGGACGACAACATGCCAAACAATTTTTTAAAGAAAAAAAAAAAAAAAAAAAAAAGAAAAAACAATTTTGAAAATTGTATTGAAAAAAAAAAAACAAAAAACAGAAAAAGAACAAATTCGAAAAAGAAAATTTACAATTAATTTATTATTATTATCATTTATTTCGATCAAATTTTTTTTTCCTCATTACTATATATATTTAAAGATGTAAAAATTTCATTTGAATAAAAAATTCAAAACGTGAAATTTTTTTAACGCGCGTACAAATTTTAGCGGAAAAACTCAAAAATATAAATTATATATATAAACAAGAAAAGTTTCCTATCTTCTTAATGGGAAAAACAGTTTTAGAATATTGATAATGGCCCCCCAAGTCATTGAACTATAAAATATATAATATACACACACACACACACACACACAAATTTCTTTTTTTTTTTTTAAAAACGAAATCATTAATAAAATCACGCGCGTTCGATTGTATCGAATGTGAATCGTAAATAAAAAAAAAAGAAAAATTTTCTGTTTTTTTTTCCTCGTTTTCAATTATTATTATTATTATTCGATTGTAAATTCGCACACGCTTGAATAAATAATTAAAGAAGAAGAAAAAAAATTATTATTATTATTATTATTATCATTTGTCGTTTAATATTCTTAATATTTTCAAGTCGTAAATGAAAAAAAAAAAAAACGCGCGCGTTTTATACGGTTTATGTTTTTTTTTTTTTTTTTTAGTTTATCTGGCATTTCGAGTATGTGTATTTTCGTGCCAGAAATTTTCATATCCTTCTTCTACTCCTCCTCTATTATCGCCGTTATCTTCCTTATTATTATTATTATTATTGATTTACTCCTTTTTTTTTTCCAGACGTTTGCTTTTTGTATTTGTCGTTGTTAACGGATAAATAATTTTTCATTTAATATCATGATGATGACGAAGGTTTCGAAATTTTCTTTTTATCGATTTTAATATGTATGTATGGTAAATTTATTTCGAACCATAATTTTTTTTTTTTTTGGGGGGGGGAGGGTATTGAATTCGATAATGCAAATCAATATGTCTCATATTAATAATAATGATAATGTTCGTACGTTTTTTTTTATATGATATTTTAAAAAAATTAAAAAATTGAAAAATTTTCCTGCAGAAACAAAAAAAAAATTTTTTTCCCCCCACTTTTTCCCCCCCCTTTTTTTTGTTTTTTAAGGTAAATAATAAATGATGTGATAAATTTGTTACCGTAATAAAAATTAATGTTACATAAAAAAAAATGGAATTATTTTATAATATAATATTAAAAAAAAAAAAAAATGAAAATTTCGAATTAAAATCAATCAAAACACAAAAAGTTTTTTCGTGTTTTAAAAAAAAAAAAAAATGGAGAAAAGTGAAAAAAAAAATTTATTATTATTATTATTATTATTTTATACAAAAAAGTTTAATATCTAAAATATATATTAAAAGTAGAGTGAGAAAACAAAAAAAAAGAAAAATGACAAAGAATAATAAATGAGGATCACAGTTTGTCTGAATATTAAATAAAAAAAAAAAAAAAAAGAAAAAGTGGAAGAAGATGAAGAAGAAAAAGAATGAGAAAATGAAGAAAGAGAGAGATAGAGAGATAGAGAGTGTAGTAAAGAATAAATAAAAAAGAAAAAGATGAAAGTAAAAATGAAAGGAAGTAAATTAACGTCGTCTCATCCCGTATTCACCATGATACTATTCATAGAATAGTAAATATTTTGCGTTAAGAATTTATTATTCACCTTAAAAAAAAAAAATTATTAATAACAACTAAAAGAAAAAAATTATTATCATTATCATTATCATTATTATTCACGTGAATAACGTGGGGGGGAAAAAAATTGAAGAGGTGGAAAGAGAAAAAAAATGGTGGAAAATTTTTTTGGCAGAAACAAAAAAAAAAAATTTTTTTTCTTTTTTTTTTAATAATTTATTTGCTTTCAATATTTTACGACGTTTTTTTTTTTTATTCTCATTTTCCATCCGTCGTCTGCTTATCCCGGTTTAAAGTGGAATAATAAAAAAAGGAAGGGAAGAAAAAAAATTGGCGCCAAATGACGTGGCTGAGAAGTGAAATGATAATAATAATTTTTCCATCCTTTTTCTCCTTTTTTTTTCCTTCTTCTTCTTTTTTTTCAATCTTTTCTTCCTTTTTTTTTTAATGCTCGTTTTATTATTAAATAATAATGATAATATTATTATTATTATTATTATTATTATTATTATTATTATTACTGTTAATATAAAGTTAAATGATTGATTTTATAGTTTATTAAATAAAAGAAAAAAAAAGGGGGGGCATTAATTAATTAATGAATTACGAAAAAAAAAAAAAAAGGGTTTGAATTTATTAAGGCGCACTAATTATTGTGACGTGTATTGTAAATAATTTTATTATTATTATTATTATTATTATTATTATTATTATTATCATCATATTACAAAATCAATATATTAATCATATGAGTATGTGTAGTTTGCTGTTGTTCCCGTCTTCGTCTGACGACGTTGTTTAGTGAAATAAATTTTTTTATTTTTTACTTCAGCTCAAACTTTTTACATTTTTCACATTTTTTTTTATTTTTTATTATTTTTTATTTTTACTGTTGTTGTTGTTGTTGCTGTTGCTGTTGTTGTTGTTTTTGTTGTTGTTCTTGTTGTTGTTGTTAACCACAAAAGATGTCAAACGCGAGTTATCAAAGGAAATAAAAGGAAAAAAAACAATGAATTGATTAAAAAAAAAAAAAATTGTTTAAAGGAAACGACGATAATGAAAGTTAAAAACACGTTTGAACGTGTCTTTAGAAATATATTTTTCTTTATTCAAACCCGGAAAAGTAAAATAAAAATTTTCTCTCTCTCTCTCTTTTTCTTTGAAAACCCTTTTAAAAATCTAAAATTGCGACAAGTTTTTTTTTTTTTTTTTTTTTATGAAAAATAATAAAAAGATTTTCGGAAGAGATTCAAGAAAAAAAAAGGCGGAAAATTTTTTTTTTTTGGTTACTCGACAAAAAAAAAAAATACGCATAAATATTATACGTAATAAATTTTTATATCGTTTAATAAAAATTATTAAATTGTTTATGTACATAATTTTACGCGTTTATGTATTTATTAAAACGTTTTCATTATAACTTCCGTTCAGTTTCCATCATTTTTTAAAAAAAAATTTTTTCAACTTTTTTGTTTCTCTCTCTCTCTCTCTGGAAACATGAAAATAAGTATTATTATTATTATTATTATTATTATAAAAATATAATTAATTAAAATAAAAATCGAGTAAATTTTTTTATTTTTATTTTTAATTATTATTAATAATTAATAGTAAAGTTCAAAAAGTAATTTATTAAAAATCTGTCAGAGGTTTAATTATTTTTTTAGGCGCGAGCAAATGTGAAATTTTTAATTATGATTCATTAATTAAAAGTTTTAAAAATAAGTTTAATATAT
>NW_002987824.1:249772-253070 GCF_000006295.1 Pediculus humanus corporis
AGGGGAAAGGAGCACACATAACTTTTTTTTTTTTTTTAAGAGTGAATATTTATGAGAGGTTGCTCGTAATTTACGATTTACAGATTTAAATAAAATTTATATTTTTTTTTTTTTTTTAGAGGAGCTCATTGTTTTCATTTTTATAGCTTTAACGATGAATTTTCTTTTCTTTTCTTTTCTTTTCTTTTTTTTATCTTGTCTGCACCACCGATTAAAATCTCTAAATAACTTCACAAAATGGTTTTTCCGTGATTTGTATAAAATAAAAAAAAATTTTATAACTACTAATAAAAAAAAAAAAAATCATTTATTTATTTATTTTTTTTAGGCTTTTTAATAAGAGAGAGAGAAAGAGAGAGAATAAAATAAAATTCTTTTCTTTTTTAACTTTTAATTTTTTTACTTTCGCTCGTGAAAAATTTTTTTTTTTTTAGTAAGCGCCTAAAAAATAAGGAATGTTTTTAAAATTTAAATTTCAATTTGGAATTTGTATTCAATATTTAACGTTAAACGTTGAAATTCAATCGTCGTATTTATTATAATTTTAAACGTAACTATTGTAAAATGAATCGATTTATAGGTTGGGGAGGGGAGGGTAGGGTAGGGTAGGGGGAGACTTGAGAGAACGGTATTAAAATATTTATTTAATGAATATATAATTTTTAACGCGGAAAATGAATAAAAGGAAAAGAAAAATTATATATCAACTTTTCGGAATTGCAATTTTTTGCAGTCAATTTGTTATACTTAAGCGTATTGCAAAAAGCATAACCGTAATTTTTGGCTTATTGAAATTTACGTTGTCGTTTTCGTTGTAATTTTAACAAATTTGTAATTAAAAAAAAAATGCAATAATAAATAATAATAATAATAGAGTGAAGTTTAACGTTTAGGAAAAAATAAAAATTGCAAAACAATCACGCATAATGTGCAATAATAAAAATAATAATAGTATAATATCAAAATTTAAACAAAAACGTTTATTGAAAAAAAAATGACAACGCGAGAAAATTTGTTAAAACCTTAATACGGCTGACCGTAAAAACGTTTTTCTTTAAACCATTTTGAAAATCTAAAAAGGAGAAAATTTAAAATAAATGATATAATTGGTTTACAATGGTTTTCATTAGTAGTAAAACCAAAAAGTAACAAACCCTCCTCTCCTCTTCATCTTTCCATTTAAATCTGAAAACAGGTTACCGCCGAAATCAATGTTGTACATTTGTTTTACAATTGTTCATTAATCCTTTTCAAACGTAAAACGTATAGAAATTATAAAATTATTATTATTATTATTATTATTATTATTATTATTATATAACGGACGAGTAACGTATAACTCTTTCTAATATTTATTATTATTATTATTTTTTTTTCTTTTTCTTTTGCCGTCAACAAATAAATTCACGATGGGAATATTTTGTGTTATTTTCTCTTTTTGGCGTCATCTAACAGAAAAAAAAAAAAAAAATGAAATTTAATAAAAACTCCGCGGCTTGTAAATTAAATTTTTTTATAAAACAAAATTCTTTTTTTTTTTTTTTTTTTTAATTAAAAAAAAAAAGGAAAAAAAATCGTCGCACAAAAAAGAAAGCGAAAAATGAAAAACTTTTTTTTTTTTTTTTCTTAAAATACACTCGTGATAAAATTATTAAAAAAGTAAATGACAAAGAGACTTTTTTTTTTTTTATATTTAAATTACAAAGGCGAAGAAACATCTTGTATAAGAGTAATTCAAAAAATTTAACCCTTTGCCAGTTAAAAAAAAAAAAAACTACCCCTTTTCGTATTAAAATGTATTAATTATGAAAAACCGTTCGAGTGAAAATGAGTGAGAGAGAGAGAGAAAGAGAAAAAAAAACTTTTAAAAAAATTTTTTTTAAACTTAAAAAAAAAAAAATGACGAGGGCGATGATGATGACGAAAACGATGACGTTAAAGAAAAAAGTTTCCGTTCATCGTTTTTACCTAAATTGAGAGAGAGAGAGAGAGAGAAAAAAATGATTTTAAAAAAGTTACCACGTGGTTTTCATCAGGGACGAAACAAACAACAACAATGGCGTTAATTTTTTATTTGTCTTTTTTTTGCGGGGAAAAGCAGAAGGTAAAAAGAAAAAAGTAACTTCTGGAAAGAAAATTAGGGAAAGATAAAAAAAAAAAAAATAGGGGGAGGGAGGTTTAAAAAGAAAAATATAATTTTGATGGCGCCATAAATTTTCATTTTACAAGAAATTCTCAAGATGATTATAAATAAATTTTTTCTTTTTTTTTTTTTTTGGACAACGAGGGCGTACGAAAAAAAAACAACAACAGGAAATAAATAAAAATAAAAATAAAATAAAATAAAAAACAAACAAACAAACAGACAAACATTTTTTTTTTTTTTTTTTTTTACTCTCTGACAAACCTTAACCATCAATTTTATATTCTTCTTGCGACCACATTTAAAAAATTAAATTTTTTTTTATTTTTTAAATTTTCGCTTCCACGATTTTTTAAAATAAACAAATAAATAAAATTTTATTTTAATAAATTAATTAATAAAAACAAAAACTTTTTTTTGTTTTCTCGAATTTGTCGTGTGTTATTAATTATTTTAAAAAATTAAAAGCCAATAGGATTAAAAAGTAAAAATTTTTCAACGTCTTATCAGGAGCGTAGGAAGAATAAAAATTTTTTTTTTTACTCTTAAGAATTAAGAATTCGTGTGTGAATTTTCTCACTCGATTCTTGAATATATTAATAATAATCAAAACGAATTAAAAACGTGTAAGTAGAAACCTTCGCGTCACGTTACGGAAAACACAATTGTAACCTTTGAACTTTTAAAAAAAATTTTCTTTTTTTTTTCTCTTTCTTTCAATCTTTGTGTTTGTATTATTATTTACTTTTTTTCCCCCCACGTAATCGTTTGTTTGTTTTTTCCCTCTCCCTTTTTTTTTTTTTTTTTACAATTAATCCCCGGGCATTTAAATTAAATTAATTTTATTTATTATTATAACTATTAGGATTTTATAAAAATTTTTCTTATGGATATAATAGTAATAATAATAATAATAATAAATTTATAATGAATAAGGAAGAATAATTATATGACCTCACGATTAAAATTCAATGTGGTAGCGTTAACTAGACATCAATAAAATGAATATTATACCGCCCAAAAATCTTAAAATCTATTCCTAATTATCAACCGAACCCATCTTATTTAGTTAAAATTAACTATTTTCAGTTCGAATCACGTTTACTTATCTAGAAAAACAATAAATCAAATCAAATAATAAATTAAACTTGTTTT
>NW_002987824.1:253090-268525 GCF_000006295.1 Pediculus humanus corporis
AAACTTGTTTTTAAGAAAGGCAACAACAAAACCGATAAAGTTATTCTAGACCCTAATAAAAGATGGCCAAAAAGACATAAAACCTCAATTTCATTCTTCACGAACGTTTCACTCTCGCTTTTTCTATCTATCTCTCTCTCTCTCTGTTTTCATTCCCTGCCTCTCTCTCTCTCTCTCAATTAGTTTAAATGTTACCAGAGGAAAAACGAATATATATATATATATATATACGTACGAACGTAAACGTTAAAAAAGGAAATGAAGCATAAAAACAAAAAATATGTGAAAGATACAAACAAACATATCGTATGTTAAATAATACGAGCGAAAGAGAGAGAGAGAGAAATACTTGTGGAAAATTCTATGCATCGATATAACGGGTCAGCACAATTCCGGAGATAATATTTATGGTAGTGAGGGATGAAAACTTAGAATTTTTATTGACGAAATCTGATCCTAATAATAAAAAAAAAAAAAAAAAAAAAAACATAAAAGAGGGTAAAAAAAAAAAGATAAACAGAAGCTTTGGAAAAAAGATATAATTTTTGCTCTCGACACCAAAGTGGAAACATCCCCGCCGCCGTTGCCTCCACCACCCCCACCACCATCCAAACCCTCTTCTTGCCGTTAAAAATACTCATAAAAGCACTTACCCCATAGGATTCAAATTCCATATATGTATAAACATGGATCGTCTCCCCGAAAAAATCCAATAGAAAACCAAGAGGAGACATAACTAAAAAAAAAAAGAACCTTTTGGGCACCACTTAACAATTAATAATTTTCATTTTTTTACAGTTTAACAGGAAAATGTATGTGTGAGAGAGAGAGAGAGAGAGATTGTGAGCCTTGAAAGAGTATGGCGTGGCACCAGAATAATAAATGACGTATATTTACGATAACTTTTTAGTAAGTTTAAAACTTTAAGATAAATGAATTCTCTCTCTCTCTCTCTCTCGCGACCCGTTCATTAAAAACACAAATTGATTGAGCACCTTTTGCATAAAATTTTTTTTCTTCCCCCCCCTCTTTTTTTTCGTACGTTTTTCCCTTAAAAAAAAAAAAAAACAACCCCGGAAATTTTTTTTTGAATTCGATAAAAAAAAAATATTTTATAAAATTTTATTACATACATAAAATTGCGGCGAAAAAAAAAATAAATAATAAATAAATAAATAAATATGTAAGTAAGAAAAACAAACATGAATTCAATTTAATTAACGTAATATTATTACTCTAGGCTATAAAAGATATTAAAGTTTTAATTTTTAACTTGGTTAAAAGGATGAAAAAGCAGAAGATCAAATATTATT
This sequence comes from Pediculus humanus corporis, assembly GCF_000006295.1. Lineage (NCBI taxonomy): Eukaryota > Metazoa > Arthropoda > Insecta > Psocodea > Pediculidae > Pediculus > Pediculus humanus. The sequence continues at coordinate 254,404 of NW_002987824.1, forward strand.
ATTATTATTATTATTATTATTATTATTATTATTATTATTATATCAACAATGGCGATCGTTTTTGATTTTAGACATTAAAGCCCGACAACATTTTGACCCTATGTACACTTATTTTCCCGAGGGCAACGAAAATCGTTTTTTTTTTTTTTTCCAGATCATTGCTCCCTCATTTTATTATTATTATTATTATTATTATTATTATTATTATTATTATTATTATTATTATTTTTCCATTTAATCTTTTATTTTAATACTGCATATATGTATTCGTTGGAAAAAATTTTTTTTTTCTTTAAAATTATTTTTCTCATTTAATCATCGTAAATTTATTCTAAGAGTATTATTATTATTGTTATTATTATTATTATTATTATTATTATTGTTATTATTATTATTATTATACGTTTTTCATTCCAAAAAAAAAACAATAACGCCACGAGAATAAAAAAAAAATGTTTCCGACGGACAAAAGATTTTAAAGGAAGTCACGTGACGCTAAAATGCCAAACAATCATTTAAAATAAATTATATGCATTATCCTTATTAACTTAGCCTTTTGGAAAAAAAAACCACTTTAACATCTTACATTCTCTTGTAAATTTTCCTTTTTTCTCTTTTTTTTTTCTTTTTCTTTCCTTTGAGAACTTTTCTATAAAATAATGGGATTAAAAAAAAAAAAAAGGAAAAAAAAAATTTGGGGAAATAAGAGGAAAAATCCAATTTATTTGAAAAAAAAAAAATTTTCTTTCAAAGGTAATCGCAGTAAAAACAAGTTTTTCTCTCTCTCTCTCTCTCTCTCTCAAATCGTATGTTTAAGATCTATCATTCGTTACGTTTTAATTTCATCGTAAAAAAAAAAAAAAAAAAAAAAAAAATTTAGACTACGGAAACAAATTATAAATAGTGTTTATAATAAAAAAAAAGATGGCGCGGATGTGCTACGGTTGACACGCGTTTATGCCATGCTGAATTATTTTATTAATTTTAATAGTTTTATTTAACAATTTAGTTATAAGTTATGTATCAAAAGTTTTGTTAATAAGTGTAGTTTATTGTGATGTAATTAGTTTTTTTATATTATTTAGTGATAATTATATTATTTTAAGTTTAAATTTACAATCGTTCCATGTGACAAAAGGAAGCGTGGATTATAAAAAATTTTAGAAGGCGCCTTAATACATCTGATTATTACGGGTGAGTACCTCATTTTAATATTTGATTTTCACTTGGGAAAATCTTAGGCTTACAAAGAAATTTAGCAAAGCCCAAAAAACACAAATGTTTTAAAATTTTACATTTATTTGGTTAATTATAAGGAGTTTAACTAAATATCTTTTTCATCTCATTATAAAAAACAAGAATTGAAGTAATTTAATAAAAATATTTAATAATAATGATTGATTTCATGTATTAACTCAGTGTAAAATATCTATACTCTAATCTTTAAAGGTTAGTTCACTGATTGTTGATTGTTTTAGGCTTTTTCTTGAGTTAGTTTGTCTCATTACAACATAGTTTATCATGGAGATAGTGTAATACCTCCTTTAAATCTAAATCAAAATGAGGAAAAATTAGTAGCCTACATAATGATTGATTTTAATGTAAGGAATTGTGAAAAGACACAAAAGATTCCATTTAATAATTGTATTTCTTTTGAGCTGATTAAAAATAATTGAGCTAAATATCTTTGTCTCACTAAATAAAAATAAAGGAAGTTCCATAAAAATACTTATTATTGATTAATTTATTGTATCAATTGGATGTAAAATCTTTGTACTCCTGATTTTAAGTGAGAATCTACTGATGCATATTATTTCATTTAATTATTTAATGTTTTAAGTATGAAATTAGTTTGTTTTAATGCAAAATAGTTTATCATAGTGTAAATAATGCTACTTTTAAATCTGCATCAAAATCAGGAAAATTGTTTTTCTGTTGAATGATTTTGGTGTAAGGAATTATGAAAAGACACAATGGACTCTATTTAATAATTGTACTTTTCTTCACCTGATTATAAGTAATTGAGCTAAATATCTCTGTTACACTAAATAAAAATAGAGGTAGCTTAATAAAAATACTTAATATTAATTAATTTATTGTATCAATTGGATGTAAAATCTGTGTACTTCTGTTTTAAGTGTGAATCTATTGATTATACATTACCTTAACCCTTTTATAAAGTTAGTTTGTTTCATTACAACATGGTTTGTCATATGTTTAGTGTAAAATTCTCTTTTAATTTCAATTAAGATTTGAAAAATTCAACTGCCTTCAGATTACTTGAGTTTATAGGTACAAAATTGTAATTTGTATACATTAAATGTGAAATGCATGAGGAAAAATTATGAAAAGGGAAAATAGTAGGAAAATTAAGTATTGAAATAGTTCTGAGTAAAAAGTTATATAATAACTGAATCATAATTGTATTAGAGCAAAATGAGAACAAGATAAAGACAGAACAAAAACAAGACGGAATAAGACGGTCTCAGAAAGAATTACAAAAATTGTTGTGATGTCATAGGTTATAACAAGTTGAAATCTATTCATGCATGCAGCATCACTAATATTTAGGCAGATATTTCTTAGGGATCGGGTAGAACCTGGAATAAATGTTGATAACTCCGACAAACCTTAAGACTAATTGTCGCGATTATGATTGAAAATAATAATAACGTTTTATGAATGATTTAAACGGTATGTGCGAGGGAAAAAAAAAAATTAATAACTTGTAATTTAAAATATTTATCGTATTATGACAACCTAAATAAAACGGACTCGAATCCATTTAAAAAATAAAAAAAAAAGCAGGAACAGGAAACGGAAGCAGTTAGAAATGTGAAAGTAAAAAAAAAAAAAAGTAAATGACACGCGCCATTTGCTCGAACAATCATAGAATTTTTTCACTGTGACAAAAAAAAAAAAAAACTTTCGTTATAAATTTACAAAAAAAGAGTTTTGAAAACTTGAAACAAAACAAAAATCAATTTATTATTGTTATTATTATTATTATTATTATTTACTCTTATTTTTTGATTTTCCCCTATATCATCCCCATTTTCATTTTCCTCTTTCACAAATATGATAAAAAAAAAAAAAAAAAATTCTCTTTACTCCGGTAAATTTTTTAAAACAATTTTTACCTAATTTAATTACGTAATACAATTTTTAAATTACCCTAATAAAACCAAGGGGCGGGGAGGCGAGTGGGAGGAGGGGGGGGAACGGAGAGAATGAAAAAAAAAAATTTTTTTTTTTTTAAATTAAAGAAAAAAATTTTTATTAACTTTTAAAAGAAAATTAAAAGTCGTTTCACGAATGAAATTAAACGTTGATGTTTTTGCAAAAACAAAAAACAAAAACACAAACGTGGAGAGGGAGGAGGGGGAGGGGGAGGGAGAGAAACTTGAAATTTTTATTTTTTTTTAAGGAAAAAAAAGAATGTTTCATTTGTATTTAAATAAATAAAATTTCATTTGTAGCATTTTAATACTCTTGTTATTTAAAACTTTTTCTTTTCATTCTTTTTTTTTCTTTACAAAATTAAAACAAAAAAAAAAAAAAAAACAAAAAAAAATTAAATTTTTTTTTAGTGAGTAAAATTTAAATTTTGTTTTGTTTTTTTAAAAGTTTTCCCGTTGCGAACGCCTATTTTTTTTTTTTTTTAATTAATTAATTAATTAATTAATGCTTACAAAAAAAATAATAATAATGATAATAACGTTCGAAGATTAAAAGAATACCTTAAAGAAAAAAAAAAGGGAAAAATAATAAAGTGAAGACGATTATGATAAACATTTTTCACCCGGAAAATTCAAATTTTTATTTTATTTTTATATACTAAACTAAGATGTGGTTACTTCTACATTAATATATAAAGAGCGCGAATTGTTTTCAAACGTATAAGTATTATTATTATTAAATTATAGCTCTTTAAGTACTCTATAACAAGCTATAATAGTTTCGATCGTGTATTTTTTTTTAGTGTTAGTCAATTTTTTATACTTACGTGTATAGCAAAAAGTATAATCGTAATTTTTGTTTTTTTTTTTTTGTTTGAGTTAATCAATTTTTGATACTTACGTGTATAACAAAAAGCATAATCGTAATTTTTTGTTTATTGAAATTAAACATTTATTTGGTTTTTTTTTTTTTTTTTTTTTTTTCCCCAACGAAAAATCAAATAAATAAAATGAAGAATTATGATGAGAAAAAAAAATCTTACAATAAATATACTATAAAATAGTCTATAATGCGATCTATAAATAATTATTTACAAAAAAAAAAAAAAAAAACTTATATTATTATTTATGGATTCGTTTCGTTTATTTTTCGGATTTATATAAAAAAAATAATATTTCATTTCCCAACGTTTATTTAAATATTATTATTATTATTATTTTCTTTTTCATTCAATGGAAAATAAAAAAAAAAGGAAAAAAATAAAAGGATTAAAAAATAGGGAGGATGTATTAAATTAATGGTTACGTGAAAAAAAAAAAAAAAAATAGCCGAGAAAATTACAATCATTTTAAAATAAAAAAAAGATAAAAGGTTTTTTTTTTTCGCTTTTCACTTTTCACTTTTCACTTTTCGCTCTTCATCCTCGTTTATTTATTTTCAACAAAAAAAAAAAGTCAAATTTTCCTTATCATTATTATTATTATTATTTTTACTTTGTAATTACATCGTCGTCATCAAAAAAAAAAAAAAAAAGGAAGTGGCTGATAATTACAGATGAGAGTTTGCAAAATCAACTCTTTATTATTATTATCATTATTATTATTATTATTAGAAGCAACAAAACAAACGGAAAAAAAAAATGGGGGGGGACGGATTTATTAAAAAAAAGGGAAATACAAAAATAAAAAAAAAGTAACGGTCATTTTTTGTTTTGTAGATAAAAATACTGTTATCAAAAAGTTTCCATTCTCCAGTACCGGTAAAAAATGATAATAATAATGATAAAAATTAACGAACAATCTGCGACGGTGACGATTTTAAATCTCATAAATTTTAATAATTTTTTTTTAAAAAATTAATTAATTAAAAAAAAAATTGAATAAATATCATCATCATCATCATCATCATCATCATCATCATCATCATCATCCTTATTATTATTATTATTATTATTATTATTATTATTATTATTAAGAAAATAATGAGAAAAGTACAAAAAAAAAAAAAATTCATTTAATTAAATTTTCCTCGAGGGAATGAATAATCGAAAAAAAAATAAAAAATAAAATTATTATTTTTTGTCGGATTCGATTTGTCGTATCGCGCCTAAAAAAAAAAAAAAAAAAAAAAATCGTAAATTTTTTTTTTTTTGAATTTAATTAAAAACGCGGGAAATTACGGTCGTCGTCGTCGTCGTCGTTTTAAATTTTAAATGTAAGAACGCGATTAAAATTTTCCGCCGACAATTAATGTCGTACACGTAGAGAAAAAAAGAATTTTTTTTTTTTACAATCAACGTAAAAAATAAATTTTTTATTTAAATTTTTTTTTTTTATTAAACGTTAAACACAATAACGTAACTTTTTTTAAAAATTTAACTTTTCGTTTATTCATCCGAAAAGACATTTAAATTTAACCTCCTTTTTTTTTTTTAGCTCTTTCTCTCTCACTCTCTCTCTCTCTCTCTCTCTCTTTCTATTTTTTTTTTTCCGTGGCGGCATAAGAAGACGAAAAGGGCAGTCAAGCATATGATTCACTAAAGCTGGAAATTTTACTTTGTAAGGCGTTTTTTTTTTTCCTTTAACGCTCATTTCCAAACCTTTTTGTGTACCATTTCCTTCAACTAATATCCCTTTTTCTCTTTGCTTTTTACTTTCCTCATAATAATAATAATAATAATATCTTTGTTCATCTTTCATGTTCAATGGTAGATTAATTTCCCTTAACAAAAAAAAAAAATTTTTTCTTCTCATTCTTTTGTTTATTTTTTTTTAAAACGTGGTATGTTAAACATTGAGGGGGAAAAGAGAGAGAGAATGTTTTGGAGCAGCAGTGGAAGAGGGAAGGAAATCGTGATAAATAAATAAATAAAAAAGTTTTTTATTTGTTTATTAATTTTATTTATTTATTTAATAGAATTAAAAATGGCCCCAGCTTTTTTTCTATTTTTTAATAATATATTTATATGTATACGTATTTAATCACGATAAAAGTTTTTTATTTTTTTATCATTATCATTATCATTATGAGCCAGATGCCTTTTTTTTAATTCAATTATATATTTTATATATATAAAACAAAAATAACACGTGAACTTATTAAAAAAAAAGAAAACAATTTAAAAAAAATTGAAGAATTTGATAAAAAACAGAAAACCAGATTCATCAGGGAGCAGGCAACAAAAAAAAGAAAAATTTTTTTTTTTCCAATAAAATAATAATAATAATAAAATTCAATACGAGGAAAAATTTTCTTTTTTTTTTTTTTTGTTGCTTTAACTTTTAACGATTTCGTCGTGGATTTTTCTTTTTTTTTTATTCTTTTAATGGAATATTACAGAAAGGAAAAAAGGAAAAAAAAAAGGAAAATTTTTTTTTTATTTGATTTGCATCGCAGAACATTTTTCTTCGTTTTTTTTTTTCTTATCAATAAATTGAAACAATTTTTTATTGTTTTATTTAATTTTTTACTTTATTATTATTATTATTATCACTTTTGAACATGTGTTAATGTAAAGTCGGAATTTAATACAGGTTTAGACTCGATTTCTTATGAATGAATCGTTTAGTATCGGTGGCGTTATCAAAGAATGTGTTGTCGTCCCTCAAAACGTCATTTCCTGTTGTTTGGTTTCTTTTAAGAATCCTCTTCAAATTTCCTTTTACTGAATTTGACACGGTCTCCCTGTGCTGCTCCCACGTACGATGACCGGAATAGTTTTTGTCTTTATTCCCCACATCCTGGCTATTTCTATTTTTTAAAATTTTTCCAGTATTTCAACCTTTTTTATGCTTCTACGGCTACGGTTCGCCGACACGGAAATTTCAATTAGTTAGTACGCCATTTTTCGAAATTTTGAATCTCGGGGTGATATCCGGTTTAAGATATCCGGTTTGTTGCCTGGCACGATACTATCGATGTGAATTTATAATTATTATTTTTTTTTTCAACGCTCGAAAAGATTTTTATATTTAGCCAGAAATCGTTTAAACAAAAGAAAAACGTTCAATAATAATAGATTTTTCAAAATGGCGTCGATATTTTGAAAAATAATAAATAAATAAAGAAAAAATGATTGTTTGTTCTGTGGCGTTTTTTATATTATTTTATTTATTTAATAATTTTTTTTTGTAGGTAATAATTAAACTTTAAAACTCTTTTTTTCTTTTTTTTTTTCTTTTTTCTCTCTTTCTTTCTTTGTCTCTCTTTTCATTTCTCTTTCTCACTTTTTTTTTTTTTTTTTTTTTCGAAAAAAGAAAAACATTTTTGTCTCCTGTTTCCCGTTATTATTAAAAAATTGTTTGAATGCTTTTTTTCTTTTCTTTTTTTTTTTTTTTTTTTTGTAAAAACTTTTTCTTCGACTAACACACTCTTATAATAAAAAATACTTGTTTGATCTGTCGTCGTTTGAAAAAAATTTTTTTTTTTTTTTTTTTCATTTTGAGACATGAAGAAATAGTTTAAATTTCATTTTGAAATAAAGAAGCGTTCATTCGGAATTTAATTCTTTTTTTTTTTTTTTTTTTTTTTTTTACTCGTTTGTCGTGTTTTTTTCCCGCAAAAACAAAAAAAATTAATGAGACTAAGTTGAAAAGGTCGAAATAAATTTATTCCCTTTTCATTCGTTCATTCATTGGTGCGTTCGTTCATTCATTCATTCATTCATTCATTCATTCATTGGTGCGTTCATCAACATTAATTAATTAATATTTTATTTATTTACATCTTTTTTTTATATAATAAGAAAATGATGATAGCACAAAATCAGTCGAATCGAATCTCTAACTTTTATCAAATACTTTTTTTTTTGATAAAAACAAATTTCGATAAGAGAATTACTGTGTAGAAATGTAAGTAAAAAAACAAAATGGCGGAAATTTTTTTTTTTTGAAAATTTAAATTAGTAATAATTAGAATAGTAAGCAATTGAACGAAACGATGATAAAAAACTTTTTAATTGCGAAAGTACCGAACGATCCGACCAATCCGAGAAAAAGGACAAATTTTTCAAAATTATTTATTATTATTATTAATAAATTTAAAAAATTTTTAAATTCTATATATATATATAAACAAATTTTAAATAATAATAATAATAAAACACGAATAAAATCAACATCGCGAAAAAAAAATAGAAAACTTTTCTTTTTTTATAAGTTAAATATGTAAAATAATTTTTTTGTTAAATTAATTTAAATTTTATTACTACGTCACGATTGTGTTAAAAAACCTTCTCGGAAGGACAACGGCTAAAAATTTTTGTATTCCCCCCCCTCTCGTCCTCCCTCTTACTCCTCCTCCCCTTCTGAAAATATTAATTAAACTCAACTTTTTTAATTATAAAACTAAATATGATAATGATAATAATAATATTTACGCAACTTTAATATATTTGACGCGTTTACACATTTGATAAAAAGTTTTATTGGTTTTCTCTGTGTAAAGTAATTTTAAAATAACGTTCGTACGTACATTTTACCCTCCTTTTTCGTAATCATATTTATGTATATATATATATATATATAGTTTTAATCGTTTACAAAGGTTAAAGGTCAAAGGTTAAAATTGTGAAGAAGACGAATGTAAAAAAAAATTTATAAATTTATTCGTAAAAAGAAAAAAAAAATCTTTCGCAAGTAAAGAAAACTTTTTTTTAATTAAAAAAAAAAAAAAAGAAAAACTCAAAGCCGGAAATTACGTCACACCGCATCTCTTTTCTTTTTTTGTTCTACTTACATGTGTCGTCGTAATTATCTTTTCACCTGTAAAAGTAATTATTATTATTATTATCATTTGAATTCTTTTAACAAAAAAAAAAAAAAAAAACTTAATTTAAATATCAAAATTTATTTATTTTATTTTTTTATACATAAAAATTTTCTACGAGGAGCAAACGAAAATTTATTTATTATTAAAAATTTAAAAAAATAAATAATTAATTTTGTGGATATTTATATATTATCGTTTTGTTGAGAAAATTTTACTCGAAATAAGAAGTAGAAGAAGAAGTTTGTGTGTTTATTCGAAAATAAATTTTTTGTTTATTATTTAGATTCACCGTCGACTTGACCAGGTACATACATTATGCAATTCAATCTCCTGCCACTTAATTATTTAACTCCCCTTTTTCCCTTTATGATGTATATACCGGATCTCGTGCGAGGGATCCTTTTAAAACTTTACCACCTAAACTTCTTACACAAAACATTTCCCAACTCTCCTCCTTCCCCCGCCCCCTCCTTCCTCCTCCCACAACGAGAGACGAGAGTTATACGGAATTAAGTGTGTATAGTATACAATCAAAATTCCCCCCCCCCGTATAAGAAAAGGAAGAGGAGGAGGAAGAAGAAAAAAAAAAAGAAATATTTTACAACAACAAGGGTTGCCAACACTCTCGCAATAAATTTTTATTCTTCTTCCCTATAATAACATGTTACAAGAGTTGAATTTATTTTATTATTACTAGTTTACGGTACAAAAGGAAAATAACAAAAATGTTTAAAACCTTTTGAATTTTTTAAAATCAGGTTTTTCCGTTGGAGGAGCCGGAAGAAAGTTGAAATAAATATAAAAGGCATGAGAATTTTCCATGAGCATTTTCCATCATTATCATTATTATAATTAATTAATTAATTAAAAATCGTGATTACTTCGAATCGTTATCAAAATTTATCACTATGGTTTTATTCCGATTGCAATAATAATAATAATAATAATAATAATAATAATAATAAAAATTAATGATCGTTGGCGAGAAGAAAAAAAAATTCTTTCATGAGTTTTATAAATAAATTTTTTTTTTCTTTTAAATAAAATTCTCGATATTTTTTTTTTTTTATTTTGGTTAAAAGTTATGAAATAATTAAACGTGTAATAATAATAATAATAATAATAATAACAATAATAATAGAGGAATGAAGAGGGGACAAAGGGAAAATTCTAAAAAAACTCATTCTCCCTGGAATTTAATATATAGCCCCCCCTATATTTACGTTGAACAACTAATTAAACTTTTAGCCTTATTATCATTATTATTTTTATTTAAAAAAAAAGGGAAACCGTTAAAAAAAATTTAAAAAAAAAAAACTAAAAAAGAAAAAATTTTATTTAATAAAAAAAAAAAAAAATTAAAATTAAAAACAAAAAAAAAAAAAAAAAAGAAGAAAATTATTTATTAAATGAAGCCATTTTATGTCTTTCATTAAAAATTATTAAAAATTAATAACTGGAAAAAAAAGAAAAAAAAATTAAAAATAAAATAAAAAAATTTTTTTTTTTTTTACCCCAAACCTCCCGTGGGTTGTTTCGTCCCCCTCGTTTTTCACCCCCCCCCACCCCCGCGCCCCGCCCCCTCGGCTTTTAATTACTGAAAAAGTTTAAACCTTTTTTCAACAACAAACGACCTCAAGATTTTAAGTCATGCATTGAAAAAAAAAAAAAAACCTTTTTACAATCCGCCATTTTCATTTTTTGCTGCCATTCAATTTCTTTTTTTTTTTTTTTTACCTTTAATAACGCAAATTAAAATTTACATCGGTTTAAATAACTTTTTTATTTTTTATTTTTTTGTTACGCTCGCGTTTTTTTTTTTTTTTTTTTAAAGAGAAAATATTCCGCTGATAATAATAATAATAAGATTTCATATAATTTCAGCAAAAAAAAAAAAGGAAAAAAATGGATAAAAAAATTTTTTTTAAATGACTTTATATAACCCCACTTAAGACCAATATCGGCTTTCATAGGGATAATTAATTTTTTCTTTCTTTTTTTTAAAAAAAAAAAAAACCGTTAAAAATTTTCTTTTTTTTTTTTTTCATTTTCCCTCCAAAATCTAATTAAACTCTCCCGACGGGTATTCGATACGTACGTTAAAAAAAAAGAAAAAATTTAACGCGTTTCCGGAAAAAAATTTAAAAACTTTTTTTTATGGTTTCTCTTACTTGGTTGTCGAATAATAATAACAATAAAAAAGGAAAAATTCCTTAGGAGATTTTAATTTGACCTTGAAATTATTCTTTTTGTTATCATCACCTAATAACCGGTGTCGCGATTAAAGTCGGAAAATTTTTCAACGTTTAATAATAAATCATATGAGAAATTTTTAACGAGAGATATAATAACGAATGTTTGATGATAATGATAATAATAATAATCATCTTTTTTTCTTTTTTTTTTTTGAAATTTCCTTTATGTTTCGAATCCAACAAAACTTTTTCTCTCTCTTTCTCTCACTCTCACTCTCTCTTATACTCTCTCTCTTACACTCTCTTTCTCTCTCTTATCAGCATCCTTGAAGCTTTTACCTTCATTATTTACAATGAATCCCTAAAGCTTCTTTTTAATGCACCCTCCAATTAAAATCTTGCTCTTCGCTATTTTTCATCTTTCTCTTTATTTCCTTATATTTTCATCCGAGGAAATTTTTCTTACTTTTTCTTTCTTTATTTCTTTCTTTCTTTCCTTCTTTCCTTCTTTCTTTCCTTCTTTTTCTTTTTTTTATATATTTATATATAAACTATTTCAACATTATTAAATAAAATTATTGGGTTTTTCTTCGAGCACGTTCAAAGAAACCATCTTCTTATTTTCCATTTATTTTTAGTTTTATTCCATCATTTCTTTTTATTATTTCTCTTAATTCTTAAATAAAATAATATAAATAATAATGATGATGATGATAATAATGACTTTTATAAACTACCCCGTCAGACTTTATTTTAACCCTTATCACTAAAGGGTACGTCATTAACCCTCCTCCCTAGCACAAAACAACCTTTATTTCTTATTTTTTTTTAACGAACGAGATTTTATTTAAACACTTTAAACGTACGGCGGAAATTTCTATCGTTAACGGAAAAAAAAAACAATGATGGACGACGATGACGATGTCATCATTTTCAATGACGTCATTGTTTTTATTTAATCACGTTTGAAAAGATTTTAAATTAAATTTTCATTACTCGTATGAGTATTAAAATTAATTAAATTTGTTTTAAATGATTTATCATCATCGTCATTATCATCATCATCATCATCATTATTATTATTTATAAAATAGGTAATTTATATTTTAAAAAAAAAACCGTTGAAAGGAAAGTTTTGTTTTATTTACAAAAAAAAAAATTAAATTAAATTAAAAAAAATTTTTTTTTTTTGTCGTTTGCCGTCGGTCGTTTGTCGTTTGTCGTTATCCTTGGTATTGTTCGTAATAATTTTTTTCTTTATTAATAATAATAATAATAAAAATGGAAGAATTCATAACGTCAAAATTTTCATAAGGATAAAAAGGAAAATAAATTTTTTATAAATAATTATTTTTTGAAATTTGGCGCCAACCGGAAATACAAATTTAAAATAAAATTGTTTTTTTTTTTTTTTAATAATTCGCACGAGTCGAAACAATTTTTTGAGACGTTTTTTTTTAAAATTATTTTTTATAATTTTGTTTTATTATTCTATCTAATGACTCCATTTTAAATTATTTTATTTTAAAACAAACGTGAACGCGCGTAAAAAACAAAAAGAAAATATTTAGATTAAAATTTTTTAAAAAACAAAAAAGTTACGCAATTACTTTTACGCATGTTTATTAAACGCACGACGCACGTACGCACCCTAATCTCAAGTCTATTTTATTTTATTTTATTTTTTATTTAATTTCACTAATGTTATGTACTACACAACTTTTTTGTACTTTTCTCCCCAACAAAAGAATTCTTATAAGAAAATTTCATTAAAATTTTTCCGAGAATCCCCTTCGCCCTTTTCCCCCCTCTCTCTCCTCTTTCCCCCCTCTCTTCCTACCCCCCCCCCGAAAAGAACAACAAGTAAAATTGACATAAAATATTCAGTTTATTTCGAAATTTACTTTCACATATATGTATGCGTATATTCCTTTCTTTGTTTTCCGCCACTTGTAAAATTTTCCTCATATTTTATTTTACATCCCCGAAATCAATTACAACGAGTGAAGTCATTAAAACCACGTCACACACGAAGTGACGTACTTCTTCATTTAAACAACAATAACAAATTTCGTGTCTTTAGCAAACAAATTAAACCATTCAATTTTTTTAACTCTCTTTTATTTCAATTTCAATATTTTTTTTTTTTTTTTGGTACGAATCCTCCTTAGAAAAGGTCACAAAAAGGTTATTGTAAAAGGAAAAAAAAACAAACACAAAGGTTTTACAATTTCCTAGACTTTTACCTTTTATACTTGCTCTCTTGTTTTACTTCTCTTTCTATTTCCACGATTGAATCTTCCTTCCTTTTAATTCTATTGTTGTTTACCTTATTATACATATTTCTAAAGAATTTCGTTTTTTTGTTTGGCGGATATCATAAATTTTGGTCAACGCCTTTGACCTTTTTTTTTGTTTTTTTTTTGTTTCGTAAAAAAATTTTTTTTATTTTCGTTGCCAACAAAAAAAAGAAAAAAGTTAAAAAAATTTTTTCATAACTTTTTCTTATTTTCATTTTCTAAAAAAAAAAAAAAAAAAAAAGTAGGAAAAAAAAGAATCATTTCATAAAAATAATATTCGAAGAAAAGAGAGAAAATTGGTCTTTTGTCTGCGACATATCAAAAATGATAATAATAATAATAATAATATTTTTCCTTATGATATTTAACTTAGGAAAGGTTTTTCTTATTTTTTTTTCTTTTTACGATTTCATATTATTTATTTTTTTGGTTTCTGCTCGGTATTAAAGTATATACGATTCGCCCAACCAACATTGACAAAAAAGAAAATTGCATTTCAAGATGAACAGGAGGAGGGTTTATGATATTATTATTATTATTATTATTTTTTCTTTCAACGAAATTCTCTCTCTCTCTCTCTCTCTCTCTCTCTCGCTGTTTTATTTTCTCTGTATCAATCTGGTGTCTTTTTATTTTTACTACAGAGGACTCAAAATGTTTTTTTGGCGCCAGACTTTG
>NW_002987824.1:268722-270789 GCF_000006295.1 Pediculus humanus corporis
TGTTTATTACGCGTGAACACAAAGGAACTGAAATATGTTTTCACGCCTTCGTGGGTAAATAATAGTAATAATAATAATAATAATAATAATAATAATAATAATAATAATAATGCGTACGATTATCAAGCAGACGTTCACATAAATTATTAAAATGTGTTAATAAAAAAAAAAAAAAAAAAAAGAAAGAAGAAAAGGAGGAGAAAATTGTTTTAACGATTGATGTGATAAATATTTAATTTTAATATTTTCCACGTTTTTCTATTTTTCTTTTTCCCCGATGTTTTTTTTTTTTTTTTAACAGTGGCATTTGTTTCTGTTAAAACGTTTATAATATATATATATAAAATGATGATTTAACCTTTTAAAACCGGATATTGGGAACCTTACGACTTGAATATATATATTTTTAAAAACATGAACATTTTACGGTTCATCCCTTCCTTCCTCATTTTTATTTTTACCATTTTTTTCCTGTTTTTCACATCATCTTTTTAACATTATTATTATTATTATTTTTCATCTTCGTATTTATATACGTTTTTCACAAGAACACAATTTTAATGTTTTTTCCTCCCCCGCAAATGTGAAAATATTGAATATGAATAGAAATGTGAAAATTAAATTGTAAAAACTCCTCCCTTTTCCCCCTCTTCCCTCCTCCTTCCCATTCAAAGTATTAAACAAGTGTTTTTCGGGAACAGGATTTTATTGTTAGGAAAAAAAAGAGGAAAGTTCAGAATCAAAGAAAAGTGGATTTATGTTAAGACGTGGTTAAAGAAAGAAAGTCAATGCATAAAATGAAAGCGGATAAACCGATTCACTAGTGTATTGAAATGAAAATTGTGTAATATGAGATTTGCTTTTTTTAAGCAACTTTGAAAAAAAATAAAATGACGACCTAAATAAAATTTTAATATTTAAAGAGTAGAAAAAAAAAAAAAACGCGACAAAAAAGAAAAGAAAAGAAAAGATTCTTTTTGGCAATTTGAAAAACAGGAAGAAAGGAAAAGGAAAATTTTTATTTTATTTTTTTTTACCATAGATAAATATTTTATATACAAATATATATATATATTTTTTTTTTTTACCGTAAAAGTATAAGATTCACAAAGAAGAAAAAAAATAACTGGAAGTGAGGAAAAGAGGAAGTAGAGGAATGTTGGAATAAAATCAATAATGGAATAAAGCACGCTTTCGAAAGAAAATTGAAATACAATCTGCACGTCTGACTTAGGAAGAGAAAGGAAGGAAGAAGAAAAGAAAGAAAAAAAATACAAAAAAAATACAAAAAAATAGTGTGAGTGAGGGTGATTTTTCATGGAGGGGGGAAAAAAAAAACCGAGTAAAATATAAATATAAAAACGCACTCACGCACTTACACACTCACGCACGCACGTGAAAGGAAATAAATAAAAAAGAAAAAACAAAAATTAAACGTTTTGGAAAAAAAAAAAAAACACGTTCTACGATAAATCACTTTTAAAACATGTAAATAAAAACTAATGAACAAAAAATTTGACGTAAAAAGTCGGGAGAAAAAAAATTTTTATCCTACCCTGAGGGGTGGGGGTTGTGAAGAAGGAAGGGGAGAAAAGAAGGGAGATGAAAAAAGGGGGGAGGGGAAAAAGTAAAAATAATTAGTTACTAATAATTCGTAATAAGTAATAATTTTCTTTCTCTCTTTTAATTTTTTATTGTTATACGTTTTATACGTACCTGAAATTTTAATTAATTTTTTTTTTTTTTAATAAGAAACTTTAATTTAAACAATGATGATAATAATAATAATAATTTTTTTTAAATGGTGAGGAAAAGGGCGCGTATTCAAACTACGTCGAACGTGACGTATTAAAAAAAAAGGAAAAAAGGAAAAGAAAAGAAAAAAATTTGACATTGAAAAGTGATTTAACCGCAGTAGATATGCAAAGAAAATTAATTTATTCTTTTTTCTTCTGCTTTTTTTTATTATTTTAATTCCAAATAAAATAAATTTTTTTCAGTTATCTCGGAAAATAAAAAAAACGTGCGTAAAAAATTACGTAGACGAGCAAAGAACGTGACACACGC
>NW_002987824.1:271023-275865 GCF_000006295.1 Pediculus humanus corporis
TTTTATTTTTTTATCCTTATCAAAAACCGAACCTTTCTTTTATTTAAGTTCAAATTTTTACCCGTTTTGAACATTTATTCGTTGTGGTATTTAAATTATTTCGATTTGAAAGATTTTTTTTTAAAACCGAATTTACGTTGTTCGTGGTATTAGACAGAAAATTTTTTTTGTTGTCGACATATTTAATGCTTAAAAAAATTTTTTCTCCGAGAAAAGAAATAGATTATAAAAAAAAAAGGGAGTTTGAAAAATTTAATACCGAAATCGTATCAAAGATCACGACTTATCTATCTTCTCAATTTTTCTTCTCTCCCCTTCGTAATATTTGATTTAAATAAAAAAAAAAAAAAAATCTTTTTTTTATAAATCATATTTAAAATATCACACAGAGTGAAATTTACCCTGAACGAATAAAAAAAAAAAAAAAAAAAAAAAAGAAATCCTCTATTTAAGAACGAATGAGACACGAAAATTGAAAAAAAAAAAAAAAATGTCGAACGCGAATGACTTTTTTAAAAAAAAAATCCAAGTTAAAGGAAAAATGAAAAATCTCATCTCTTAACGGATATAAAACACGTATCGTGGCATTTGAAGGGGAGGGAAGAGGAGAGGAGAGGGGAAAGATTGATTACACGATCGTACATAAGTTAAATATCATTTTCGAATACGGTACTATGAGTAAGAAAAAAAAAAAAAACATTCACGGCTACCAACATTTACGAGAGTCCACTGATTTGATTTTCTTTTTCCCAACATTTTCTTTTTTTCATCATCTCCTTTATCATAATTTAACAAAAAAAAAAAAAAAAGGAAAAATAAAACAACAACGGACAAAATAAAAAAAGTTTTCTCAACACCCGAGTTTTGTGTGTGTGTGTCTGTGTGTGTGGGTGTTACGGTTTTCTAATGTTACTCTATGGAATTGAAAATTTCATCATCTATGGTTTTCATTCATTTAAAAAAAAAAAAAAATTTTTCTTTTGTTATGTTTTTTGCTTGCTTGTCCGGTGAGAAATTAAATTTATAAATGTTATTTTTCACTTTACAAATGTCATTTAAAAATTATTTATTTATTTATTTATTAATTTTAGACATTTTTTTTTGTTTGTTTTCCGTCCAAAACGAAAAAAGTTTTCTTTTTTATGTGTCTGGTCTAATAATAAAGTTTTAACACTTTATGAACTGTATATGTGGGGGGGTTGAAATTTCCGGAAACTTGTTGCCTTTCCTTTTTAAAACTTTTAAAAATAATTAAATTAATTTTTAATAATTTTTTTTTTTTTTTTGCGGTTTCGAAACGAATGAATGAATGAATGAATGAAAGTTTTCTTCTTTTTTTTTTTTTTCTTCCTTCTTATTCCGGGTAAAATATAAATTTTATATGGTTTTTTTTTTCTTATTCTTCTAGAAAAGGTTGAAGAAAGTAATAAAATTTATGAAATGTTTATCAATTTTTTTTTCCTTTTTCCTCCCTCCCCCCTCACCCCTCGTTTTTCAAATTACCCTAAATAAAGTTTCATTGCTTTTTTTTTTTTTTTTTGAATTTCAAGAGACACGTCTCTGATCAAAACATTAAAGAACGCTCACGTAATTCATTGTTTCACTTTAACTATCATAAAAAAAAATAAACTTTTCACTCTCCCATGAGAACTATAATATCAGAATGGCGGGAAAATGGCGGGAAAATGGTGGGAGAATGTACGGCGGTTCAAAAGTGAATATTGTAAGACATGGGAAAAAAAAAAAGAAAAGTTTTATAAGTAAAATTTTAGTTAAGGGAAAAAGGAAAGTGATGCATTGTTAATGAATCTTTTTTTTTTTTTTTTTATGCCCATAAGCGACCGACGAAAGCTTTTTCCCGCCTTTTTTTTTTTTTTTTTTTTTAAAAATTTTTTATTACCTTCTTTTTTTTTTTTTAAAAAAAAAAAAAACCGGCAGTAAATTTTTCTCAAAAGGACAGAGAAAATAAGAAAGTTGACGCATATATATTATTCCCTTAGCATTCGACCTGGAAAATTTCTTTTTTTTTTTTTTATACGTCCGGTCGAACTAAGTTTATAATAACATCACGTGATAAATTATTTCGATACGTTTCAAGAGAAAAAAAAAAAAAAAATTAAAAATTATGTACGTTAGAAAAAGGTTGTTAAACGTTTTCTTACTAAAAAAAAAAATAGGTTTAATGATGAAAGGAAAAAAAAAATTTTCTTTTTTAACTATTTACACGAAAGTTTTATATAATATTGGAAAACCGGAAATGAAATTATTATTATTCACTATACCGGAAACCGTAAATTTTTTAAAAAAATTTAAATGGATTCAATAATATTTTTTCTACGAAAAAATGTAATTCGAACCAAAAAAATTTTCTTTTTTTTTTTTTTTTTTTTAATATTATTTTAAATTAATCATGGATGGAAACCTTTTAAAAAAAATTATTTTTCTAACGAAACCTTAAAAAAAAAAAAAAAAAAAATTAAATTTCCATACGAATGAAAAATGTGGAAAATTTTTTTTTTTTTTTTATTCTTTTTCCAGGTTGAAAAAATCAACGGAAAATTTTCTTTCTCAGAATAAATTTTTATGATTTACGTACGGATGGTAAAGAATAAAAATAAAAAAATTACGTAATTTTTTTAAATGAAAAGAAAATACTTAATATTATTATCATTATTTTATTTACGATATAATAGGAAAGAAAATTTTTTTGCAAAGAAAAATAAGGTGGTTTTCCGGTGACGGTTACAGAAAAAAAAAAAAATTTTTATTTTCACTTTTTCACGAAGTGTTTTCTTTTTTTTCTTCCCACCTTTTTTCCTCTTATCTATCGTAACATACCTCGTTTTTTTTTTTGAGATTCGGGTAAAAATGAAAGAGAGAGAGTGAGAAAAAGAGTGAGAGAGGGAAAGAAAAGTATGGCAAATCAAGATGAAGTGAAAATTGAAAAATAAAATAAAAAAAACTCCTGGAGAGAGAGACAGAGAGAGTGAGAGAAAAGCTAATTTCTTTCGCGACAATTTCACAACAAATCTATTTTTAAAAAAAATTTTCTTTTTTCGTACGCGATAATAATGATAATAACACGCATTCGTACGCACAGACAAAAATTTTTTACACCGTGGAAAATTCTCGAAATGACATGTAAAAAAACCAACAAAAAAAAGGTTTTACGTATAAAAAAAGTTGAATGAAAATATATTATTATTATTATTATTATTATTATTATTATTATTATTATTATTTCAACCGGAAAAGTTCGCAGGTGACGACAGTTATAAAACTAAATAAACAAGTAATTATTAAACAAATAAATAAATAAATAAATAAAAATAAAAAATAAAAAACAATAAACTTTCGAATCACGTACTTAATTAAGCTTGAAAAAAAAAAATTTTTTTTTTTTCACCTTTTGTGACGTCACATTTCGTTTTTCTTCTCTTTACCGATACTATCATCACCATTGCTTTATTATTATTATTATTATACTTTTTTTTTTTCTGATGATTACAAACTAAGACGCAGACCCCTCGTACGTATGTTTTTAGTAAATACATGATAACTTGGTTAGCGTAAAAGTTATGAAAGAAGAAACCCTCGAAGCATTTTTCAAAAAGTTACTCAAAAAGGCTTAAGACAGACTTAAACTAATGATGAAAATTTTCCCGTATAAAAATGAAGAAAGAGGGGAAAAGGGGAGGGGTGAAGAGAGAGAGAGAGATAGAAAACGAGACGGTGGTCCAAGAGCAACAAACAAACAAACAACGGTTAATAAAACTTTGTTAACTTTTCATACGAATTATATATATATCAAATATGGCTGACTTTTATTTTATTCTCATAGATTTTTTTTTATTCGCGTTTGACGTGGCATTATATATATATAAAAATGATAAAAATGGCGGGAAATTTTTTTTTTTTTCGAAAACTTTTTTTTCTCATTATAGTGATTAATGTTTATCATCGCGTTTTTTTTTTTTAAACTTTTTTTTTTCGTTATTGTTTTTTATTTATTGACGATATTAAATAAAATAAAATATAAAATATAAAAAAAAATTAACGATAAAATTTTATTTTCAAAGGAAAAATCGAATTTAATTTGAAAAAAAAAGGAAAAAAGGAAAAAAAAGACATTTTTTTTCTTCTTCATGTTTTCACTTCCAGTCAAAATCACGTTTGGGTAATCAAATGTTATTCTTTTCTTTTCCTTTCTTTTTTTTCTTTTTTCTTCCTTTTTTTTTTTTTTTTACTAAATTTAATTCTCTCAACATTTTCGAGTCTTTTTTTTTTCTTTACTCTGTTTTTTTTCCCCCTATTGTTTTCAGTTTTTTTTTTTTTTTATATAAAATAAAAAAAAAATGTTTCAGGTGATCTATCTTCGTCTGTTGACGTGTCTCGTTTGTTTCTGGTGTCGAAGTCTATTTATTTCCGGCTAATTACTACTCATCCTTTAAATTTTTCTTGACAATCTAAAGATTTTCCTTTTTTTTGAGTTTTTTTTTTATTTTAAATTTTACAATCTTCGACTTAATTACATTTCTCGTTAATTTTACTTTTTTCCCCCTTCCCCATTTTTTATTTTTTAACCTTTCGATATTTTTTTTGCTTGACCTTTCATGTGACAATCGATGATCCCGTGAAAATAAAAGGAAAATTTAATTCGATTCGAGCTCTTTTTTTTTTATCTTTTTTTTGCTTGGCACGTTTTATTTTATTAGAAACTAAACAAATTAAATAATTATTTAAATTAATGATAGTTATATATATAAGATACGGTACTGAATCAAAAAAAAAAAGGAAAAAAGGAAAAAAATATAAAAAATCGAGCGGTTAAGCGTGCGTTAA
>NW_002987824.1:275885-291502 GCF_000006295.1 Pediculus humanus corporis
GTTAAATTAAAAAATTTTTCTCCGACTTTTTTTTTTTTTTGTTTTAAATAGGGGGGAAATTTTTTTTTTTTCTTCCATTTCTTTTTTTCCTATTGGTTGATGTTTTACGATAAAAGGTAGTACAAAAAGAAAAAAAAAGAAATTCTGATTATAAACTAAAAAAAGAAAAAACTAAAAAAGAAACGAGCAATAATAGAATGTAATTAAACTTTTAAAGAGGAAAAATAGAAAGAGAAAGAGAGAGAGAAAAGGATCAAAATTCAAAAAAGACAAAGTTAAAAGGAAAGAATTTAAAGAAAGGAATTTAATTAACAAAATTAAATTATATACAACACAAAAATAGAAAAAGAAGAAGTAGAAGACGACGAAAACGGTAACGATGAAAACGTACACAAAAATAAAAAAAAAATTTTGTTTATATTTAAATTTTTTTTTTTCTTGTACTTTCCGCAAATATAAAATAAAAAATTTTATCGATTATCGATCTCATAGATTATTATTATTATTATTACTATTACGATTCGAATAAAGAAAGCGTAAAATTAAAAAAAATTATAAAAATTTTTTTTTTAAAAATAAAAACCAAGGAAAACGCAAAAAAAAATAAAAATAAACTGGAAAAATGGAAACATTCGGTCGTGCGGTTCGAATGCGCGTTCGAGTGTGCAAAGTGACGAAAAAAAAGGAAAAAAGGAAAAGAAAAAGGAAAAAAAGGAAAAAAGGAAAAACTCACGCGAACATATGGAGTAATAAATTGAAAAATATTTAATAATAGAATCCGAAAAAAAAAAAAAAACGATCAATCAACGTCTTCACGTACTCGAATCCCTACCGAATAATAATAATATGAAAAATCCATCCAGGAACAAAATCTTCCAAAATGAATTTAATAACTTTTTCCAGGAAAGACAAAAAAACAAAAACAATAACAAAATACCGGATACGTAATCGAAACATTTTATTATTTTCCACTTCCCCCTTCTCAATTATTATTTATTTATTTATTTGAAATTATATCGTATAATTATTATTATTATTATTATCCATATTTAAAATGAAAAAAAAAAATTTCTTACACGCAAATAAATAATTTCCGGATTATTTTTTTTTTTGTGTGTAATTTATAATGTTTTATTACGTAATATTTTTTTTTTAGGGAGATTTAATTCAAATTATTATTTGGATTAATTTTATTAGCCAATTACGCATTACGTTCATTTCAACTTTTTCGTTTTTTTTTTTTTTATATATAAAAAAAATTATTTATTTAATTTTTCTATTTATGATTACTGTTATTATTATTATTATCATTATTATTATTATTTTTTTTTTAAATAATAGTAATAAAAAAATAATGATAATAATAAATTTTTAACCGAATTGTATGTATGTAATTTTTTTTTATTGTTTCAAGTGATTTTACGTATAATTTTTCTTTTTATCGTTTCGAATTGTTTCGCCCATGTTTATCAATTAATATAAATTGTTCATTTTATGCGACGCCATTTCCGAGTTGAAATTTATGACGTCATCAGTCAAAAAACAACAACAACAACAACGTATAATTTCGTCAACACTTTTTCTTAAAACTAAAGCGTGAATTTTTTTTTTTTTTTTCAAACAGGAAAATTACTTAACCTGAAAAACAATTTTTGTGTGAGTTAGTGAGAGAGAGGAAGAGAAAAAGAGAGAGAGAGAGAGAGAGAATAAAAAAAGTAGAACGGAAAAAAATAAAAAAGAAATTAAACACGCGATGAATGGAATGGCGTCGGCCTAAAAATATAAAACGAGCAAAAAAAAAAAAAAAAATTAGACGAGGTGAAGAGTTAAGGGAAGAAAAAGGGAGGGGAGGGAGAGAGGGAGGAGGTAGTAGGAAAAAAAGGGAAAGAGTGTGCGTGCGTGTGGAAAAATGATTTAAAAAGGGTTTGGGAGACAATACATGAGGACAGGGTGCAACAATTTCATTTGGATAAAGGAGTTACTCTCAATAAGGACAGCCATTAAGCGTTGATGCATGTCAGAGCCAGGGTTTGAAAACAATTAGAAGTAGGCGGATCCCCATGATAAATAGATTTACCAAGAGTTTGTTGGGGAGAAAAAGAGTAAGAGAGAGAGAGAGAAAAGTACATACACCAATTAATACATAAACATTATTGTGTTTACGTCAAAATCATTCATTCTCTCATCCGTTTTTTATCGTACCTTAATTTTTTTTTTTTTTTTTTTTTATATTCGCACAAGAAAAACATTAATATTTTTATTTTTTTTTATAAAATTGTAATTATTACGTCACTTAATTACAAATCAACCCTTAAGTTTTAAATCCATTTGTTTTTAATTTACCCCATAGTTAATATTAATAATAATAATAATGACAAAACAATCAGTCCCGTTCGATTATTATGTAAAATTTATAACATCAAATTATATTAAAAAAAAAAAAGAAACAGAAAAAAGGAGTCGTGGTAAAATCTTTGAAGGAACCTTTTTTTTTATTTCCATCCCTTATTCTATTTTTCTACCCTTATTTTTCAAATAGAAAAATGATTTTAGACAAGTTATCATCAAAACTGTCATAATTTTAATGAAAACGTGTAATTTTTTTTTCGTTTTCCAATTAATTTTTTTTTTTTTTTTATTGGTTTTGTTTGATTTCTTTTTTATTTTCCGTTAAAAAAAATAATAATAATAATTTGATGAACGAAAAAGGGGTTGATTTTTAAGGGATGAAAATTTCTTTATTAAAAAAAATTACGTGGTGAATATTTATTGAAAAAAAAATCACGGTAAATTAAAATTTCAAAAAAAAAATGAATAAAAAAAAATGTAAGTTTTAGATCAAAGAACACATTAAAAAAAAAAAAATGCTGCCAACTTTGTAAAAAAAAAATGAAAAAAAGAAAAAAAGGAAAAAAAAGAACGCGAGTGTAAATTTTTTTGTTTTTTATTTTTTCTTTGAAAATATTTCAATTAAAATTTTCAAAAAAAACAGAAACAGGAAAAATTTAACGAATATTTAATTTTTTTTCGGGGGGAGGGGAAGAAAAAGGGTAAAGGGCGTAAGGGAAACGAAGGAGATGGTAGGAAGAGGAGGAGGTGGAGGTTTAAAAAAAATTTTTTTAATTTTTTTTTTTTTTTAATAACAAATTAACTTGAAAAACTACTCGATTAATTAAATTTTTCAATTGGTTTTCCTGTAATTTGCGGATTCATTCCCTTGGCAACCGCAAATTCATTTTTGACTTTTCTCTCTTTCCCTTCTCCCTTCCCCTTCCCTCCTCCCCTTCCTCTCTTCCTCCCTATTCCATTTTTCCTCAAAACCTTTTTTTTTTTTTGCATTCCTCCATCCATTTTTTCCTTTCTAATTTTGTTTTGAAAAAAAAAAAAAATTTTTTTTTTTTTTACTTTCCGGGAAAATAACATTTTAATAAATGAAAAAATTTCAGTAATAATAAACGAGTATTAAAAATTAACAAGTAATTAAATAATTTTTCGTGCACGAAGAAAGAAAGAAACGGGGAAGAAGAAACAAAAAAGGAAAATTTTTTGTTTTTTCCTTATTCTTTCTCTTAACAACTAATACACAACTGAATAAGACAAAAACCACGTCGTAATTAAAATTTGTGTGTATGTTTTTTTGTTTTGTTTTTTTTTTTTAAATTTAATTTTCCTTTTTCTTGTTTCCTTTGACCATTTTTATTTATTTATTTATCGTTTAATTATTTATGTTTAACCACCCAATCAAAATTGTTTTCCTTTTTCCTTTTTTTTTTTTTTAATTTCCTTTGAAAAACGATATTCATCCGACATTTTTTTTTTTAAAAGGAAAATCGAATAAAAAAAGGGTTTTAATGTGAAAAATGTATTTACAGGGATAATCTGAAGTTTAGGAGAAAGAGGGAAGGGGGAGGGAAAAGAAGAGGGGAAAGGAGAGAAATGAAAACTCAATGTTTGATTTTTGCATCTTTTTTTTTTTTTTTTTTATTTATTTTTGTCTGTTATATGAAAGAGTAAAACGATTTTTCCAGAAATTTTCCCCCTTTTGGGAGAGAGAGAAAAAAAAACCCATTTAGTCTTATCTAAATCGTTTCGCTCGGCAAAATCAAATCATTTCGTAACAAATAAGCGGGAAAATTTTTTTTTTTTTTTTAAAGTTTACCATTTATTGGGTTGGCAAATAAGTAACTGCGGATTTTACCAACAGATAGTTTGTTTATTTTTTTGAGTACGTTTACGTTTTTGTACAGACATGAACTTTTGATATGTTATTACTTGGTTCCTTCTGTAACATTCGGTACCAAAATTTCATTGAACTCTTAAATAGTACGCGAGCAAAAGATACTTAAACATGGGGAGCCAGAGCGAGCATTTCCTCCACATTTTACTTTTTTATTTTTGAAAGGGTATTAATGCTTCCCAGGCCAATAAAAAGTTGTGGGTCGTGTAGGGGGATGAAGCCTTAACAGAACGGCAGTGTCAAAACTGGTTTGCGAAATTCCGTTCTGGAGATTTTTCTTTGCAAAATGAGGAGCGCTCCGGGCGCCAATTGGAGGTTAAAGATGAGCAAATAAAGGCCCTCATTGATTATGATCGGTATAGTTCGACGAAGGACATTGTAAAGAAGCTAGATGTGTCACATACGTGCGTCAAAAACCGTCTGCGGCGTCTTGGGTGCGAAAAGAAGCTTGATGCGTTACTTTGGGGAACGTTAGTTAACGAGGCGACTTGGTCTTTGCGATATGCTTCTTAAACGCAATGCAAATGACCCTTTTTTGAAAGAATGGTCACCAGAGATGAAAAGTAGGTTGTCTATGATGACTTTTTGAGAAAAAGATCCTGGTTTAGGCAAGGAAACAGGCACCAACAACTTCTAAGACTGACATTCACCAAAAAAAGGTATTGTTATCATTTTGGTGGGATTACAAAGGCATAGTCAACTTTGAGCTGCTGCCACGATGTCAGACCATAAATTCATAGGTTTACATTCGACAATTGACTAATTTAAGTGATACCATCCAAGAAAAACGACCGGAACTAGCCAATAGCAAAGGAATTGTCTTTCACCACCATAATGCCAGGCCCTCTCTAACTTTAGCCACTGGACAAAAACTACTGGAGCTAGGCTGGAATGTTTTGCTGCACCCTCCATATAGTCCCAAACTAGCTCCAAATAATTATCATTTTTTCCGATTCCTAAAAAATTTTTTAAACGGACAAAAATTCCAAAACGACGATGAGGTCAAAACTGCATTGGAGCAGTTTTTTGCTCCTAAAACTAAAGAGTTGTATGAAAAAAGGAAAATGATACTACCCGAAAAATGGCAAAAGGTCATTGATAATAATGGACATTATATAGTAGATAAAAATAATTTGACATAATTAATAAATCGTTTTTTGTTTTCTTAAAAAATTCGTAATTATTTATTTGCCAACCCAATAATAATGATGATGATGATGATGATGATGATGATGATGTTACCTCGGGTTTTTTTTTTCTCCGGCTTTTCCATTCACAGAAAAAAAAAAAAAAATTTCGCGGCATTTTTATAAATTTTATATCCTCCCCTCTTATTTTTTCTGTTTTTCTTTTCTTTTTTTTAAAAGAATTTGGGGGTTGAAAAAAAATAAAAATATTGAAAAACGGCAATATTGAATATTTTATAAAACCCTGATGCGCCATTTTGATAAAAAAGGAAAGAAAAGTTTTTAAAAAGAGTTTTCCGGGTAAAAAAAAAAAAATAAAAAAAACTTTTTTTTTTTACAACCCTTAAATTATATAATTTTCATCCCTTATTTATTTATTAAACTCTAATTAAAATTCGTTAAGTTCTTTTTTTTTTTTTTCATAAAATTATATTTTTCTTTATTATTATTATTATCATTATTACTACCGCTGAAAGTTGGTACTTCTGTTGTTAATTTTTCTAAAAAAGTAAAAAAAAAAATTTCTACTTCCCTTATTATTTTCTCTACTACTCGAACATAGTTTTATTTTTTACCCCTTGTAGTGCGTGTGCGTGCGTGCGTGTGTTTTTCGCCGCGGTTTCGTTTCCTTCTAGTGTAATCAGCCAAGTGGTAAATCA
Organism: Pediculus humanus corporis; assembly: GCF_000006295.1. Lineage (NCBI taxonomy): Eukaryota > Metazoa > Arthropoda > Insecta > Psocodea > Pediculidae > Pediculus > Pediculus humanus. Next base: position 281,969 of record NW_002987824.1, read on the forward strand.
GTGAAAGTAAAAGGGATGAAAAGGGATGAATGAAAAAGGGATGTGGAAAGAAGAAGAAATTTTTTTTTTCTTTTCTCAAACGTTCCCAGTCTCTTTAATAAGAGTGGAAAAATTTTTTTTTTCCCCTTTGTTGTCCGAAACACGATTTTCCGTCTCTTCCAATTTTCATTTTATTCTCTTCCTTCTTATCAAAGGGATGTTGTTTCATTTTGCCGAAAGGCGAATCTTTTTTCTCTTTTATCTTCTGCTTTTTATATTCCATACGCACACCCACTCATACGCACACCCACGCATACGCACACCCACGTACGCACACTCACATTAAAAAAAAAAAAGAAATTTAATTATTACTTAATGCATCAGCCAAACGTTTTTCCGTAGTAACCGTTTTTAACAATCGAATATAACATTATTATTTACACGCACGTGTCGTTGTTGTTGTTGTTTTTTTTTTTCTCGTTACGGTTGGCAACACTTTTTTTTTTTAATGATTATTAAATCGTTTTTTTTTTCTTTCGACGTCGCGTTCGATGACGTATTGAATTATTATACGTTTTTAAAGGAAAAAATAAAAATTTGGGTTTAATGTAATCAAATAAATTTTTTCTTAAAAAAAGGAAAGAAAAAAAAGGAAAGTCTTTTTAAATAAAATAAAATAAAAAAGTTAAAAGAATGAAAATCATTTGATTTTAAGCCTTTATATAATTATCTTATAAATTTTCAAATTTAAACTTATAAAATTCAATTAGTTGGTAAGCTTCCATTATCCAGTTTAAACCGGCAAAGGAAACAAAAAAAAAAAAAAAAAACCTTTTCAGAGTTTTATAATAAAAAAAAAAAAAATTTCCTTATTTATTTTTCATTCCTTTTTATTATTCTAAAACCACGGCCTACTATTGTTTGTCACTTTATCTATATGCCTCATCCTATCGCCACTACCACTACCACTATTCTTACTACCATCAATTATTATTAATATTATTTTATAATCGTGCTAAAACTTTTTCTCTTTCTCTCTTCCGTTCTCTCTCATTGTCTTTTTCATTCTTATATATTTATTTATTCTATGAATTTTATTTTATTTTTTTATCTCTATGGAATTTTTATTTAATTTTTTATTTAAAAAAAAAAAACATTTTTATGATTTTTTTCTAAATTCATTTTCTGTGGTTTTTGCTGTTGTTGTTGTTGTTGTTGTTATGTCGAATGAAAAATTTTTTTTTTTTTTTTGTTTCTTATCAAACAATTTTAAAAATTTTTATTTTACCTTTGAAAATAACCTTTTCTCTCTCTCTCTCTCTCTTTTATTTTTATATTTTAATTTTTTTGACTTTAACTTAAAAAAGAGAAAGAGAGAAGGAGAGAAAGATTTAAACGAATTTTTCATTTAAAAAAAAAAAAAAAAAACAATTGAAAGTCAAAAATAAAAAAAATATTAGGAAATCAAATTTTTTTTTTTTGAGGAGGAGGAAGAGAGGGAGAAAGGGATTGTCAAAAACACAAAACATAAAAAAAAAGATGAAGAAGAAAGAAAATGAGGGGGGGGGAAAGAAAATAATTTTTTATATTCGAAAAGGTTTTAAAAATGATTTTTCGTGCATTAGTTTTTTTTATTGAAAAGCGTTATGTCCCTTTAAAAAATTATTATTATTATTATTATTATTATTATTATTATTATTTATTTAATATTGAAATAAGTACGTGGCAGAAGAATCTTTATCGCCACTATTTTTTTTTCTATATATAAAAAAATATAAAAACAAAGAAAAATGAAAATGAAAAAGAAAAAAAAGAAGAATCGAAGAAGTGTTATTTTTACAAATGACCAGTTTATAGAAAAAAAAATAAAATAAAAGTGGAAGTAGAATTTCATCATAATGTAATGTAATAGATAGATTTACACATCCATTTATCTGCGTCTGAGTTTATTTGTCCAAAAAAAAAAAAATAAAAAATTAAAAAAAAAGAAATTTTTTTTTTGTAGATTTTGATTTGTCAACATTTTTTTTTTTTTTGTATTCGAGCTTTAAAAAAGTTTTTTTTTTTTTTTTTTTTTTTTTTTATTTACATCAACCTTTACGACTCATATTTTTTTGATGGCCGTATTCTTTTTTTTTTTTTTTTTTTTTTTACTGCCACGTTTTCAAAAATCTTTTCATCCGTTATGTATATATACATCGAAAAATCTATGACGTCACGTCAGGTACGCACGTGTCTTTTTACATTTTTATATAATAAAATATTTTTCACGCTTAATTATGATTAAATTTATTTTTTTTTATTATTCTAAATTCACGTCAAATCTCGAGAAAGGAAAGAAAATAAAAAAATTTTTTTTTTTTCGTACTTTTTTCCTCTCTCCCCTTCCCCCACGCTTCATTCCTTCCACGACAAAAACAATTAACATGAAAAATGAAATCATTTAACGTGTCAACAAAACTAAAACTCACAAAAAAAAAGTAAAAATGATTTTTTTTTATTGCGAATGAAAATTATTTGAAATGTTTTTAAGGTTAGGGTTCAGTCACCATTTTTTTCCTTCTTCCCTTTATCTTTTCTCTCTTTTTAAGTATAACGAGTAATAATAATTACTTTGAAGAAAATATTTCTTTCTTTCATTTTCCACTTTAACATTCATAAATTTAATAAAGAGTAATAAATATAAAAATTTTTTTTTCATTAAAAAAAAGAAAGAGAAGAAGGAGAAGAAGACAATTTCAGGGATGAGTTCTTCTCACTAATTGCCTATTCATTATTTTCATTTCTTGTGAGTTGAAAAAAAAAAAAAAAAATTATTTGATTTGATTACTACAATTATTTACTTTTAGTTTGGTCCCTTTTTTTATTACGGTTGGTAATAAAACCGGAAATGGGGAAAAACAGACAAACAAACAGACAGACAGATAGACGGAGAGAAAAAAAATTTATAAATATAAATAAATAAATGAATATCGATTTGTTTTTCGAGAAAACGACTTAAAAAAAATTTTTTTTTTTTAAATTTGTTTATTTTTGTTTACATTTTTTATCGTCTGCTTTTTTTGTTTTTTGTTATCGACTTCAAAAAAAAAAAGAAGAAAATTAATTGTAGTTTTTGTTTTAATTATTTCATTGGAAAAACTAAAGTTTTTCCGTTTGTTGTAAGTTTTATTCGATTGGTAAATTTTTTTTTTTATTTTGTCACGTTGGTAGTACTTGTAAAAAATAATTTTTTTTTCAAATCCTTCCCCGTCGTTGTAGAGTTTATTATTATAACCTTTGAATCATCCGAGCAAAAAAAAACAAACACGTTTTGTTTTTCTTTCTAGTTTTTCCTTATAATTTTTCTTTTTTTTTTTTTGCTCTGATTGTTGTTGTATAAAACGAAATGAAAAATCAAACAAAAAGATAACAAAAAAAATTTAATAAAGTTTTATATACAAACAACAACAACAACAACAACTACGAAAAAAAAAAGAAGAAAAAATTGATGAGTTAAAGTGGAAGTAGATAAAAAAAAAAAAAAATTTTTTTTTTTTTTTTTACCCTTTAAAATGAAAAACTATAAATTCCGGTTGAAATATTCAAAATATTGAGTAGAAATTGACTTTAGGAAAATAAAAAAAAAAAAAATATAATCAATTTCCTTCCTTTTCTCTCTCTATCTCTCTTTCTCTTTCTCTTTGTCCCCCACATGCACCCACGCACTCACAACATCTCTCTCTCTCTCACTCTCTCTTTTTATTTCATCATCTAAGAAAGTTGTCTCATTTAAAATTTAATATTTACTTTGTCTCTACTATTTGCTGCCTTAGTATTTGAAGTCTTGAGTTTCCTGCCACGTTTGCGGTTTTTTCCAAGAGTCATATTAAAAAGTTTTACGCGCTAAAAATCAGGTAAACATTAAAAGAACTAAGAATAAATTCATCATTATTAAACGTTAAACGTTCAATTTATTATTTTACATCGTTTTATGAAAATATTAAAAATTATCAAAGGAAATTTTATTGTTTCAATTTTTCTTTATACCTTTGACCCGGACTTTTATTTTTATAAAACGATTATTCATCGTTTACAAAGCGTGCATGGGTGGATGAGTGCGTAAGTGTGTGAATGCGTGGATGCGTGAGATCGTGCGAGTTCAAAGCAACCTTAACGAAATAAAAAAATTTTTTTTATCGTCATTTTTAATTTGTCAGTGGAGATGACGTCATAAAGAAAAAACCGGAAATTAATTTTCGAATCTGATCGGCGGATGCTTCGAAATTATAAATAAGTAAATTATTATCATTATTATTATTATTAAAATTATTTTCCCGCGGTTTTATAATAAATAAGTAAATTTTTTTTTATCAAGTTCACTTCCGGTGATTATTTTCCTTAAATTGTTAAAATTTTCATTCATTTTTTCTCTCTCTCTCTCTCGACTTCTACACATTTACCTCTTTTATTATTATTATCATTATTATTATTACTATTATTTTCGTTTCATTTTGAATGCGTCATTAAAGAAAAGTTGTGAAAAAAAAGGAGAAAAATTTTTTTTTTAATGATTTTTTTTTAGGGGGGAAAAGAAAAAAGTTTTTTTAACTTCCGGTTAATGAAAATATTGCAAACATCATTCGATGCGTGCACACGCACAACCACACGTTATTTATTTTATTCTTTAATATATAAAACTGGTTAAAAAAAAAAAAACATTTTCGAAAGCGTCAGTTTCCGGTTTTTATCATTTTTTATCTTTTTTGTTTTACCCTTAAGGTCGTATTCGTAGTTGTAGTCGTCGTTTGACTCTCCCTGTTTTTTCCTTCTTTTTTTTTCCTTTTCTTCCCTTTTTCTAGACATTTTTTTTTTAATTTCTTTTATTTTAATATTATCATTCTTCCCCCCATTTTTATTCTTATTCAAGACTTTTTTTTCTCTCTTTTCTAAATCTCGAACTGGCCCTTTTCCGTAATAAATTATTTTTATTTTCTTATTTTGTTTTTTTTTTTTGGAGTAGTGATTTGTTTGCACTTTTTTTCTTTTTTGTTCCTTTCTTTCCTGTGGGTCCTATTTTCCTTTCACAGACGCATTTTACTGTCGTTTTCGTCGTCCCCTTTCGTTCTTCGAAATTCCCATTGTTCTCATCTCATATAAAATATTAAAAATATTTTCCCCCCCGGCATTTGATACTTTTTTTTTTAACCTTTTACTTTCTAAATATTTTTGAACCTTTCGATAGGAAACGTAAAAATTTTAACGATTGATTTTAAATGGTTTGCCGTGGATTTAGAAAGAAAAAAACAAAGCAAGAATTTTGATGAAAAATTCAAAGGAAAATGCTATATATGTTTAAAAAATAAAAATTTTCAAAGGAATCCTTTCAAACCGTAAAACGATGATGATGATGATTATGAGTTTTGAGTTGAGGTAGCATCGCGATGAAAAAAAAAAAAAAAAAAAGGTTTCGTACGAGAGTTTTTTTTTTTTTTTTTTTTCATTTTCCAGTTAAAAATACGGACTCTAAACAGAAGAAAAAAAAGAAAAATGGCTACGAGGAAATCTTTATTGTGGCCAAATAATTAGAATTTTTTTCTTTGTATATAACTTTTTTTTTCCTGGGGGGGGTATAGTAAAAAAAAAAAATAAAAAAATAAAATTAAATGTTTCAATTCGTTTTTTAGGTTTTTCCTTTTTTTTTTTTAAATCAAAGGAAAGAGAAAAATAAGAATTGAAAGTTTTTTTTTTTTTTTTGAATAAAAATGAAAACTTTTTAATTTTTTTTTCTTTCCAAAGTAAAAAAAAAAAAGGGAAAAGTTTTTTTTTTTTTTTGTATGAAAACATTTTATGAAAAGTCTTTAGATTTTTTTTTCCTCTCTCAACTTTTTCACTTTCTCTCTTTCTTTCTCTCACTCTCTTTTTCTCTCTCGTGTATTTTTACGAGGTAAATACTCGCGTATAAATAAAAAACATGGAAACCGTTTCCTCTTTTGAAAAAATTTTTTTTGTATTTTTTCGCGGAGTGAAAAAAAAAAAAAAAACTGGAATCATCGTCGTCGGGCGGCCGGATTATTATTCGTACGTACGTACGTGGACAGCAACGCACGCACGCACGCACGCACATTTTTATCCAAAGGAATTTTTTTTTTATAAAAAAAAAAAAAAAAGGGGACGTGGAAAATGGTTAAAAATAAAAGGAAAATAATGGTTTTTACTTCTTTTTATTCTTTCATGATTTATTTTATGGTAACTCGGGAGAAGAATTTGAAAAAGGTTTGTCCTCCTCTCAAAGGACATCCCTCTTCCTGTTCTTTTTTTTTTTTGGTTTTTCTCTCCCCTTTGAATATTTCTCTGCCCATCATCCATTTAAATTTCATTCTTTTTCTTTCCTTTCCCCCTCCTCCTCTTTCTCTACCTTCTTCTCCTGCCAAGATGTGAAATCTTTCACCTTTTCTTCAGCATCCAATTTTTGTAATCGCCGAATGATTTTTTTGGGTTGTTGATAACTCTCATCGTTAATTCGTTTCGTCTGCTAGTGGAAAATATATATTAAGAAAGTAATAAAAACATAGCAGGATCAAAAAAAAAGTTTTCTGTTTAAAATCCTTTTTTTTTTTTTTTGAAAAAAAACTTAAAAACGACGATGAGGACGACGACTATGACTATCATAAAAAATAATTATGCGGATAACGAAGAAAATGGCGGACGGAAGAGTTTTAATACGAACAATTTAACAAACAGTCTCTTTTCATTTTCGCAAACTACATAATCTTTTATTTTATTTTATTTTATTTTTTTTTAGTTTTATTTTAGTTACCACTAAAAACTTCATTACTAATTCAAAGTAAGAAATATATTTTTGTTGCGAGAAAAAAAGAAAAAAGAAAACTTTTAAAAAGCCTTAAACATTTTTTCTCACGTTGAAAAAACCTCTTTTACTTACTTTTTAGTTCCTTTTTCGTTAAGCCTCAGATCTAAGGTCAGACCTTCTTGAGACTTGGGTTGTTGTTTTTTTTTTTATAAACAAAAACTTGTTTCATCATCTTTTAAAGGGTCCTCGTAGACAACAATAATGTTAAAGCTCTTAAAAACTCAAAAACCTCTTTTCAGTATTACCAACTTAACAAGTAAAAAAAATTAATAATTTTTTTCTCTTTTTCCTCCCCCCCCCACACCGCCTCCCTCTCTTCATTTTATTTATTTACATGAAAAGTTTTGTCATGTATTTTTTTTTTTCGTGGGAAATTATTTATGAATTTTTTTTTTTTTTTAACGGGAAAATCGAACAAAAAAAAAAACAAAGATTGGGGGAAAAGCAAAAAAAAAAGGATCGGTTGTAAATATTAATTTTTTTTTTTTAAAAAAAAAAAAGGCCCGGGGAAAATTTTTTTTTTGGTTTTTCCCCCTTAAAAAAAAAAAAAAAAAAAAAAAAAAAAAAAAAACGGTTTGATGTTTTTTGTTTTTAAATGAAACTTTTTTTTTTTTTTGTTTTGATAAAAATAACCTTTTCACGAATGAAAAGGTAAAAAAAAAAGGTATCAAAAGGTATCGAAAATAATTTTTTTCTTTTTTTACCCAAAGTAAAATAAAAAAAGTTATTATTATTATTACAGAGCGAAACGATTTTTTTTTCTTTTTTTTTGATTTTAAAAAAAGGTTTCGTTCGATTAAAGTTTTCTTCCTTTTTTTTTCGTAATTAAAATTTCGTGCAAGAATACTTTTTTTTTTTTAATAAACCTTTTCATTTTATAATAATAATTATTATTATTAATATTGCTGGAAAAAAGTAGAACAACAGCATCGGGAAAAAACGAATCAAATCCCGAAAAATTTTTCGTGTCAAAAAAAAAAAAATGTATGTACGACAGCATAAGTTAATGTATAATTTTTTTTTTACTATTATTATTATTATTATTATTATTATTATTATTATTATTATTATTGGAGTTGATGCATGTTCGTTGGTAAAAGTTTTAATTTTCATTAAGTAAAACTTTAAAATAGTTCAAATTTGGTATGAAGAAAAAAAAAGCAAAAAAACTAATTAATCAACCTTTTTTTTTTCTCTTCTCTCTTAATCCTTTTCATCAATGTTATAATTGCTTTTATTTAAACTTTAATTTTTTTTTTTTTTTATAGAAAAAACAACAGGAAAACTTTTTGGGGGAAAAAAAGGAAAGAAAAACCGAAACTAATTTACGGGTTTTTTAAATGAAATTTCGCGATTTTATATATTTTGTAGTAAATTTATACTGACGGCTAATTTGTTTTTTTTTTTTTTTTTGACCTTTTAAGGATACATAAGTTGCCCGCACGGGCTCTATTCGAGCCACAGCAGTGATATTTGCCTAATCTAAATCCTTTTCCCCTCCCTCACACTTCTATTTGCTCCGCCCATTGCCTACCTTATACTCCTTTTCTCCACCCACTTTCTCTCACACTACTTCTTTCCTCACCCACTTTCTCACACCATTTCTACCTCCACCCATGCTTCTTTACACACCTTTATCTCCGCCCACTCTTCCTCACACTACTTCTTTCTCCACCCAATCATTTTTACTTCTTTACTCCTCCCACAATTTTTTTGTCCCGTTTTCATTCAATTTTCTCTCTTACACCCGGTTTTTTTCGGTTATTATTTATTTCGGTAAAATTAATAATAATGATGATTATTAATAATTTAATAAATTTTTAACGAAAAGATTTTTTTTTTTTGAATGTGATAGAAAAAGAGTAAAATAATTCACAAAGCACGATAAAATTTTAGAGAAAAAAAATTTTACAAATTATTCTAAAAGTAAAAAAAATCCGAATAAATGATCAACAACAACAACAACAACAACAACAACTGGATTTCCATAAAAAAAAAAAAAAAAATTTATGGAAAATTTGCTACCATTATTAAGAAATGCTAAAATCATTTTTTTTTTTTTTTTTAACTTATTAAAACTTTAAATTAAATTTACTCAAACTCCATTTTTATTTTTTTTTTTTTAAATTGGAAAAAAAAAAAAAATGTTGGTTTTTTTTTTTTTTTTGGAATTTTCCCGAACGGGTTAATTTTCTCCCCCCCCCCCTCCTTTTCCTTTCCTTTTTTTTTTTTTTTAAGGGGTCCGCCTTCAAAATTTTTCCAGTTGAATTTTTCTTTCTTTCTTCTTTAATGAAATGGTTCTTTAAAAGTTAGAAAAGAGAAAGGGAAATTAAACTTTCTTAAACCGTCATTTAAAATGTTTTCAAGAGATGAAATTGAATTGAATGAGCACAATGGGAATAATTTTTTTTTTTTTTTTTTTAAATTAGTTCACATGTTAGTAAGCGATTTTTCTAGAAGAAAAAAAAAAAGAAAAAAAAAATTTCTGAACATAAATTCAAATAAATAGAGGAGGAAACGGTTTCAACAAATGGCGATTATTGTGTCTCTGCTTTGCTTTAAAATAAGAAACAAAAAAAAAAAAAAAAAAAAGAAACCAATATTGGTAAAAAAAAAAAAAAATGGCGTTCGTTCGTTTTTCCCGTTAGAAAATTCTTTTCTTTTCTATTTTTTTTCTGCTTTAAACACTTAATTAATTACTT
>NW_002987824.1:291922-306282 GCF_000006295.1 Pediculus humanus corporis
TTCTCTCTCTTTCTTTCCCCCTCGTTTGTTTGTTTTGTATTATTTTCTTCTCTCTTTTTTTTTTAAATTTTCTTCGTCTTTTTTTTTGTTTTCTAAATTGAGAAAAAGAGAAAGATAATAAAGAGAGAAAGAGAGAGAGAGAGAGAGAAAAGAAAACTGGAAAAAAAAAATTCTAAACAAAGCTTAATAGATTTAAAAGATTTTCTTTTTTTTTTATTTTCTTTATTTAATTTGATTAAATTATACAAAATAAAATTTTCCAGATTTTTCATGATTTTCCAGAAGTCGGTCTTTGACCGAAGTCCGATCGTAAAAAAAAAAAAAAAAAAAATTTATCTGGAAAATAATCATAAAAAAAAGAAAGAAAAAAAAGTGGGGAAAAAAAACACATCAATTAAAATGTTTTGATGAAAATGTTTGACTTTGGTTTTTCCACGATGAATGTTCTAGATTTTTCTTAATGATGAAAAAAGTAATAAAATGAGTGGCGTATTAAGGAATTGAAAAAAAAATAATAACAATAAGAAAAAAATCGAGTGAATCGTTTAGTAAATAATTTTTAAGAGTAAATTTTTACCGAAGGAAATTTTTTTTTTTTAAAATAATAATTTACGATAAAAAAGAAAATTCAATACGGCGAAATAATAATAATAATAATAATAATAATAATAATAATAATAATAATATTTTAAAAGTTCATTTTAATCCCGAACCTTTTTAATTTTTACGTTAAATCTTTTTTTTTCTCCCATTTTCTCGCACGAAAGAAAAAAAAACTCCCACTTTTCTCCTTAACATCGTCGTCTACTGTCAATAAAGGAGAAGATGGATTGAACATTTTTATATACGGTGTAACAACAAAGTGTGGAAGTAGATATGCTCTCGTGTGTTTGTGTTTTGATGGTAATAAGTATGGTGAACAAAATCTGTTTGTTTTGAATTAAGAAGGTTTTTTCAGATTGAAAATTCGTTTTATTTTTTTTGTTTTCTTCTGCTTTTTTTTTTTTTTGCTCTTCTTACTCCCTCATTTTTGTTTTGTTTTTGTACACTTTTGAGTCCAAACACTTTTTGCGCCTGCCTTTGATTTATTATTTTCCAATCAATTTACCGATTCATAATTTTAATTTTTATAATAATACCTTTTAAACAATTCGAAAACAAACAAACAAACAATCAAACAAAATGTCGTATATTTTTCACGAGAATAAAAATAAATTTGTTGTTTTTTTTTATTTTTAAATTTTTCACTTGGGAGTGATTTTAAGTTTTAATAGTATTTAACTATTTTTTTGAAATCCAAACAAACAACAACAACAACAACAATAACACTCGAAAGAACATAAAATAAATTAAGAATATTTATTTAACTTGATCGGACGTTTAAAATAAAGATTTAATACACACCCACACATACACACACGCAACAATTTTTGAAGAAAATCAAAGTTTTTAAAGAATTAAACAAAGTCAGTTAAGGGTGAAATAGAAACTATATATATATGTACATAATCATACATAAAACTATTTATAAAAAGATTTTAACAGAAAGTTACGCGTACACGCGTAAACGCGCACTCATACACACACTCACACACAAGTTTGGCAGATAATGTTGGCATGAATTTTAAGTTAATTGTAGTTTTTAAACATTTAATGCCATATTCATGTATCGGGAGTTTGAGAGAGGTGGGTAGGTGGGTTAAAATTAAAGATAAAATTAAGCTTAACAATGTTCCATAGGACGCCTTAAGGAAGGAAGAGAGGAAGGGAGGGAGGGTTAAAAATCTTCGACCTGTAAGCGTAATAGTACTACTAAACGTTGCAAATAGTTGATCGGGTTATAAGGGTTGAAGTTAAAAGTTTAAGGGTTTAAAGTTGAATCAAATTTTAGTTAGTTTTTGTTTATCGTTGCGTAAAATTTCATAATAATAATAATAATTGCTAGTTTGAATGTACAAAGTTTGGGGTATTTAACGGGAAAAAAAGAAATTAATCATATGTTTAACTTATGTATTACGTTATAAAAGATTTTTTGCTCTTTGTAACTGACATTTTCTTTTTCTTTTTTTTTTTTGTTTTAAATCCGCCATCTTTTGCATATTTTTTTTTTTTCTCATCGTCGTCCATATTGTTTTAAAAATTAAAAGTTTCTTTTTTTTTTTTGATATCTTATTTTTTACGAAAGGAAATATTGATAAGAGATAATAATATTATTTTATTTTATAACACAAAAGAATTTTGTTAACTGATTTTTTTTTTTTTTTTTTTTTTTAGTGTCACGAGTTAAATTTTATTTTATTTTATTTTCTCTTTCAAATAGAATCAAAACGATATCAAATTTTTTTTTCTTCTTCTAACCCGTGGGGTGAAGGGGAAGATAAAGGGAAAGGGGAGAGGGTTAAAAACCGATACTATAAAAGTATAACAAAAAAAAAAAACAAAATGGCATTTTTTCATAAAGAAAAAAAAAAGAAAAAAATAGTGGCAGTGACAGGGAAATAAAAAAGTATTGAATTTCTGGTATTATAGGAAGTATAAAATTTAAAAAGGTTTGAAACTCTTTCAACTTCCGGTTTATTCTCCGTTAAATTTTTTTTTTTTTTGAAATATCTTAAAAGCATAACACTAAAAAAAAAAAAAGCTCAGCTTTCGTTCTTTGACTTTGTTTTTATTTTATATATATATATATTTTTTTTTTTTTTATTTCGACTCGAATTTCTTCTGGTAATTTTTTGTCACATTTTTCCTCCTTTTTTTCCTTTTTCTCTCTTCCTTTTAGAACAAAAAATTTCCAGCACTTTACGACGAAAAAAAAAAAAATTCATTCATTCATTTACTATTTTATATATTAAACGACCATTATATATTTTTCAGTAACTTATTTTTCATTTTTTTTTTTTTGAAAACTAAATAATATCATTTGTTTTTTTCCCTTTCCCCTCCCTCCCCTCCTCTTTCTTTCTCTCTCTCTCTTATCTTTTCCAATATACCTGGAAAATATGAAAAATGTACAATTTTTGTATATCATAAAAGAATCGTAAATAGATTCAAAAAAAAAAAAAAATGAAATGAAATGTCTTACGTGGGGTGGAAGGGGGCGAGGGGATGAGAAGGAGACGGATAGAGAAAAGAAAGGAAAAAAATTTTTTTCATTTTTTCTTTCCCCCCCTCCCCCTCAGGAAAAAAAATGAAAAAAAAAAAACCCCAAAACAAGACTTAAGATAAGATAAAAATCCATTTACTGATATATATATATATATATATATATATATATATATATATATATATATATACATATTCATATACGTATATGAATTTTTCGTATTCGTTTTCTTCTCCAGCCATTTTTTTTTTTTTTTGAATTCTGGAAATTTATTTTAAAAAAAAAAAAATTATGCAAAAAATTTAATTTAAAAGAAAAAAAAAACGAAAAAAAATGGTATGTACGGATCCAGTCGATTGCCATAAAAAAAAAATTTCCTTTTTTCTCCAGAGGTGTAGCATAAAAAAAAATTTTTGGAATAAATGTGAAACTGCCTTTAATATTTATAAATATAATAAGATTTCCTGGAGAATTTTTTTAGTTTTTATAATTACGTCATCACCACTACGTAAAAATATCGAAATCTAAGCAATATCACCGAAAAAATATTTTTTTACTTTGTCATCAGTTTTTTTTTTCCAGATAGAATAAACCGGAAGTAGATTAAAAAAAACGTTTTTTTTTTTTTTTTATAAAAGTATTTTAGTACCGAAAAAAATATAAAATTTACAATTTGTTGCATACACTCGGAAAAGCCCCGATAAAAATTTTTTAACGGGAAAAAAAACTTGTAATTAACCGCACACTATAAAATGTTATGTTTATCTGTAATTATATATACGATAACTCGGTCTTTTTATTTAAAAGTATGCGTATTTTAAAAAAAAAAAAATTAAACGAACTTTTTTTGTATTAGTAAAAAAAAAAAATCGGAACGTAAAAAGAATTGTTTCAAACATACGTTTCATACGGGTCAAAGTGTTTTCTTATGTTCAAGATTTTTAAAAAAAAATTTATTAAATGAAATTTTCTTTTTTTTTCTCTCTTTCTTTCTCTTGAAAATCGTCGTGGCATTAAAAAAAAATTTTTTTTTTCCCTTTCTTCCTTTCTTTTTCCTCCTCTTTTATACTTTTTTTTTTCTTTTCTACTGACACATTATTTTTAAACTATTTCATGCATAAAATTATACTCGAAATGAGTTTTTTTTTTTTTTTTTAGTAAGAAAAAAAAGAAAAAAAAATGAAAAACGTCGAACTTAAAATTTTAAATGTTATAATTTGATAAATAAATATTTATTAAATTTTAAAATTTCATAACTATTTGTTTAAATATTTATTTAACTTATTTATGAAGAGATGTAAAGCGGCGGTGGTGGTAATTGGTTAAAAATAATAATAATAATAGAAAGAAAAAAATAAAAAAAATATGAGTGAAGTAGTGTAGTAAAGTCGAATTACGATGAAAACGACGAAAAAGACGACGACGGTGATGATGATGATGATAATAATAGTAATAATTTTTGAAATTAAAAGTTTAAACTTTAATTCAACTTATATTTCCCCCCCTCTCTTTCTCTCTCTTTCTTTCTTTCCCTATCTTTTTATTTTATAGCTCAATATTGACTGAAATTTTATGTAAAAACTTGTTATCTAACTTAAAATTTTCTGAGATACATACACAGACACACACATACACAGGCACACAAAATATCTTTCGAATTCTCAAAATTTTAACTAAAATTTTATATTTCGTTTAAAATTAGCCCGGGGAGGGGGTCGATGGTGGTGGTAAATCCAAAAACCCTTTCTTCTCAATACAAAAGATATACTAAATTCTTTTTTTTTTTTAAATTATTTCTTCTTCGTCTTTTCATTCTTCTCGATCATTCCATTCAATTTTTTTTTCTTCGTATTAATTGTAAACTACATCTATTACGTCATCTCATTACGACCCTTCGTCGTTTTCTTTTTGTTTTCTCCTGATGATTTTCAAAAAAGACAAAATGAATATTATTAAATGATGATGCACGAATACTTTTTGTACGGAGATTAAAGACAGAGAAAACGCGTGATTGTCTATTTAGAGAGAGAGAGAGAGAGAAAAAACAGAGCTTTGAGCGATAGTACTGTATTATATATTTTCATCTCATCCCTTAAATTCATCCCTTTTTACGTATTTTTTTTTTTCACTTCGAATTTTCCTGTTGTAATATTAAGTTAATGCGTGATTTTTTACCCTTACACACTACTTTTATTTCCGTTTTATCTCTATCTCTATCACACTCATCTCATCTTTCTTTTACGTATTTCTTTCAAAAATAATGTAAAATCAATGAAATAAGCAGAAGAAAGATTTCGTATTTTTTATTTATTTATTTGAATTGAAAAAAAAACAAAAAAACCGGAAATACAGAGCGACAAAAGAAAAAGAAAATTACGATCATCTGGAAAATAATTAATCAAAAGTGTTTCCGGTTCGTTTTTTTTTTTTTTTTTTTAAAAGAATTTTTCAAAATGATGCTTTAACGTAACAATCTCAATTTTTTCTTTTTCTTTTTTTTTTTTATTTCTGCTTCCACGTTGACCGACCAGAAAAATTTTTTTTTTCACTCTCTTCGATTTTCATCAATCAAATTTGATTGATTTTGAAAACTTTATTGTTTGTTTCTATTCGATCGTTTAATTTTTTTTTTTTTGTAATATTTATAAATCATGAAAGATTAAAAAGAAAAAAATTTTTTTTTTTAGGAAAGAAAAGTTCTTGGTGGTGTGGATGGGAATGAAACGGGAAACGTGGTAGAAACGAGGTAAGAAACTATGTTAACATATAAATTTTCCTTCTTAATAAAAAAAAATACTAAATTTTCGTTCGAATCGTAATTAAATATTTATACGTAATTGAAAACTCTTAAATGTAAAAAATTTTCTAATTTTAAAAATTCTCTCTTGATTAAAAAAAAAAAAAAAGGAAAAACAAATTTTTAAAAGAAAATCAACACGACCTCTTTTTGATGATTATATAATGAAATGATTTCAAAGATAAATATAAAACAAAAATTTCGTTTCAAATTAAAACGTAAATGAATGTAATGATAATAATAATAATAATAATAATAATAATAACGTTTACGATTTCGAAAAATATGAATGTTTCTATATAATAAATAATGAAGAATCGTAAAGAAAAAGTAAATTCGTCATCTCTGTTCAAACGCGATGAATATTTATTTAAATTCGAAACTTTTTACATTCTTCCTTCTTCCCTCCTCCCTTTCCCATTCAAAAAAATCTCCGCCACCCCCCGAAGAAGAACACGTTCGACATATAAAAAAAAGTAAAATTTTAAAATTCGAAAAACATTTTAATTCACCCTTTACCCATTTTCCATGCACTACCCGAAAAATAAAAAAAAAACGTTTTTCGCGTCTTTACAATGATAATAATAATAATAATAATAATACCTTTAACGAAAGTGACGATATCATTAACGAGAAAGTTCATTAATTATTGACAAAACCCCGTCAAAGGAATTTATATTTATTATTATTATTATGATGATGATGACGACGACGTAAATGTTGGAAAATTTTGACTTATTGATAAAAGGGTTTGAAAAAAAAATGAAGAAAATTTTTTTTTTTTTTAAAGGGGTTAACCGCATCTTAATAAATGTCGAAATAATATAAATCGAAGGAGTGTTTGTTTATGTAGACAAACAATAACGTTTGTCGTTTGTTTTGATAACGACGTCGAATTATAAGATAATTTTTAGTTTTTTTTATTCGAACGTCCATACATTTGAATTTTTCTCTCGCTCTCTCTAACTGGAAATAAACTTTGGCTACTGTCATTTTTATATAAAATCCTCACGAATATCATTATCATTATTATCATCATCGTCGTTTTTTTTTGTTTCTCTCTTTTTTTTTTTTTAAATCCGGATTTTAAAACCGTGAAAATTGTGAGGAAAAAAAAAAAAGCAAATTTATAAAGCAAACCAATCAGAGAAAATATCTGTACGAAATATCTCTCTCTCTCTCCAGCTCAACTCCAGCTGATTTGTATATATATATATTAAAAAAAACCGTATTAAAGCTTATGAAAAGCTCTCTCTCCTGTTATCAGTTATTTTTTTCCAATTCCAGTCATCGTTTAAATTTTTTTTTTTTTTGTTATCCAGCAAAACAACCGCCGCAACGTAATTTTTATTTATTTGTTTTTCTTTTATTCTTTTTTTTTTGGAATCGAATAAAAAAAAAAAAAAAAAAATTTACTTATTGTATTTATCTCCATATTTTCAACGCTATATTATTATTATTATTAAACTGGAAAGCGTTTATGGAACGACGTTAACAAAAAAAAAAACCGTTAGATATTGTTTTGTATGTAAATCCAAGATTTAAAAACAATCGACGGATAAATTTTTTTTTTTTTGTTTAAACAGGAAATAAAAAAAAAAAAAATTCGTGACCGTGACGTGGCGCAAAATTACGTTTCATGAAACCGGAAATACCTGAAATACCTTTTCAAAATTTGAATCATTTTATTATTTTCATGAAATCGTTCGACGAGAATTAACTGAATCGTATTATAC
Organism: Pediculus humanus corporis; assembly: GCF_000006295.1. Lineage (NCBI taxonomy): Eukaryota > Metazoa > Arthropoda > Insecta > Psocodea > Pediculidae > Pediculus > Pediculus humanus. The sequence continues at coordinate 299,559 of NW_002987824.1, forward strand.
GTCACGAAACAATTTTGAAATCGTTACAAAAAAAAAAAATTTTTTTTTCTTCTGCTTGTTTAAGTTTTTCTTTTTTCGTCGTCTGCTTGTTTAGGTTTTTTTTTTTTCATCGTCTGATAAATGACAAAAAATTTTTTTTAATGCATAAAAAAATTTGGAAAATTTAAGAAAAATTGTAATTTTAAACAAGTTTTTGTGTAGTTTTTAATTACTTTTAGTAGTTAAAGGTTTAGTTATCAGGCGTTCAGTTTAAACCCGAACGAAATGACGAACGAACGAACGAACGAACGAACGTGTTGAAAGCTCTCAAGAGAGTAGAAAATTTTCTTTAACAAGGTCATCTAATTGCTATAACCGTTCGACCCTTTTTTTTTTCTTCCTCCTTCGAAATACATAAAAATAATTTACCCAAAGTGTTTTTACCGTTTATATCAGAACGTTAAATTAACTTATAGACTGTGTAAGGGTTGAATTTTCATCCCCTTTATATATATATATAAATATATTTTTACACCACCCTTTCTTTACATTTCTCTTTCTCTCTCTCTCTGTCTCTCTTTTTGTGAAATTTCTCTTATTATTATTATTATTATTTCAATGTTCTCGTAGTCGTTTGCAAAAATTCTTTATTCATTGTATATATATATATAAATACGAAGAGTAGATTTTCAAAGACTTTTAACATTGTTTTCGTCTCTGTAATTTTCTCAAGAGGTGTCAAGAGAGAAAGAAAGAAAGAAATAAAGAAAGAAAGAAGAAAAAAAAAGAAGAAAGAGAGAGAGAGAGAGAGATAGAAACGAGAGTGAGAAATGAAAATGAGAAAATGGAAATTTTTCATTAACGTAAAAGTCGACTCGAGCTCGTTTGTGTAAAAATTGTCGGTTTTCCGTAAGGAAAAAAAAAAAAATTACCCTCCTCTTCCCTCCCCTTCCCCTTCGCCACCTTTCAAAAAACGTTTCTAAAAGCAGAAAAAAAAAAAAATTTTTATAAATAAATTTAAAAAAAAAAAAAAAAACATTTTTTTTCGGGTCTTCCTTCATTTATTTCGGGAAAAAAGTTTTTTTTATTTCCTATTTCCTCCCTTACCTATTACCCCTCCCTCCTCTCCCCCTACTTACACATACATAACCGTTACACATCCTCATCCATCCTTTATTTCCTTTCGATTTTTTTTTTTTTTTTTTTTTTTTACTTCCGTTTCGGCCCTTTCGTTTTTAACCCTCATCATATTTTTTTTTTATAGAAATCATTAATTTTCACCGTTTCGAAAAAAAAAATTTTCCCGGTTATCTTCCGATTGGAAAAATACAAAAAAAAAAAAAACAAAAAATTCGACGACTCTTCGCCTCATATTTTTTATTATTGATAAAAAAACGAACTGATAACAATAAATTTTACAAAAAAAATTATATTATAAATAATATAAAATTAACGAACGAGCATTAATCTTACAAAACGCGTGTGACGTTATCAATAAAATTTAAACGATAAAAATTGAACCGGATTTTACGGCAATTTTTTGTTTTTTCGCGCCATTTTTTTAAAATTATAAAATTCAAATTTACATATTTGTGTGTGTGTATGCGGGTGCAGGGGGGCGCGCGTAATTTACATGTTTGCTACTACTTGAAACTATTGAAAATTTCATGTTTTTGTCACACCAATTGAAAAAGTACTTGAACTACAAATTCTCGTTACAGTTTTCCAAAACTATAAAATGTATATATGTATGTATGTATTCAAATAATTTATTTTCGAGTCGTTTTAATTAAAAAAATTGTTAAAAGTACGATGACGGAAAATTTTAAATAATGACGTCATTAAAAAATAGTAATAATAATAATAATAATTTCAAGTAGAAACGAAACCAAAAAAAAAGAAAAAAAAATTTTTTTTGTTGTTAAACGACGACATTTTTTTTTTCTTTTTCTTTCGAATGGTTTTTTTTTGTTCGTTCAAAAATCAATCAATCATTCTTAGAAAAAAACCATTTTGTGTGTTTGTGTGTGTGTGTGCGTGGGTGTGCATGCGTGTGTGAATATTTACAAAAGAATAATAAAAAAAATTTTTACACTTTCACTCGGGGGGAGAGAAAGAATAAAAGAATAAAAAGGAAAAATCAATTTGTGTAAAAAAAAACATGTCAAAAAATTGGAAAAAGGGGAGGAAAAAAAGTTAAATAAGTCGAAGGTAAAAGAAATGGAAAAGAAGAAGAAAAAGGAAAAACTCAACGAGAAAATGATGATGATGATGATGATGATGATGACGATGATGATGATGAAAAGAAAAGAAAAAAGAAAAAAGTTGGTGGAAATGATTATGATGGAGAAATGACAAGGAGAAGGAAGGACGATGATGATGGGTTTGAAAAAAAAAAAAAAGTTTGAAGAAAATGAATGAATGAAAAAAAGTAAAATTGGTAGCAGTGGCGGTGAAAGGAATGAAAGAAAGAATAATAATAATAATAATAATTTTCAATGGGTGTGATAAGTTTAAAATCGTTATTTTTCTTTTTTCATCATTTACATATTTGCCTGGACAAGGTAAATTTGGTTTCGACATTTTCATTCAATGTTTAAAATAACTTTTTTTTTTTCGGTCTTCCCTCACTTTCCTCCTCCCCCCCCTCCCCGAAAAAGGTTTTCACCGACCAAACTTTTATTTATTTATTTTTTTTCCTCTTTGTCCTCCATCTTTTTTTTCTTTCTCTTTAAAAAAAAAAACTTATTCGGGAAAATAATAATATAAAAAAGAAACTTTGGTTCCTTCCTTGTTAAAGTTTTTGTCATCAATAATTTTTCAAAAGTGGGAGTTAACGGGAAAGGGGGAGCGGAGAAGAGATGAGGAGGAGTAGGAGGAGGAGGGAGAGGAAATGTAGGAAGGAAAGGGGAAGGAGAAGGAGGAGGGACTTTAAAACTCGTGAGAAAAATAACAACTGACGAAATTTCTTATAATCTCTCGCGCGCTCCTCCCCCTCCCCCTCCTCCCACGTTAAAAATATTATTAAAATTTCCCTTTTTTGAATATTTAAGTCGTTTTTCAAATAAATTTTTTTTTTGTTGAAAATTTTCATCATTTTGAATAATTTAAAATTCCCGCCAAAAATTTCGATTCGAATAACAATAAATAAGTATAAAAAATTTGAAAAGTGTAAAAATGTATCGTTAATGAGTAACAAACGAGTATTATTTATTCTCACGTAGGGTGTCCTTGTAAATTTTTTTCGTTTGTTTGTTTTTTTGTACGGGGGAGAGAAGAAGTAGAAAAATAAATAAATAACGAGCGAATTATTATTAAAAAAAATAAATTTTTCATTGGGAAACTTTTTTTTTTATATAAAAAATTATTTTTTCAAATCAAATGATTTTTTTTTTCAAAAACTTTTTTTTTTAAGGATTGGGGTTGGGGTTGAGAGGGAAAAAAAAGTTTTGCACCCTCGAAATGCATATTTTCCCTTTTTTTTTCTTCTTCTTTTGCTTTTCCACTCAAAAACTTATTTAAAAGGAATAGAAAAAAAGGAAAAAAAACTTAAAGAAATCAAAATATATATATATATATATATTTTTTTTCATAACTATATTTCATACTTCAACTAGAAATGACGGACAAGCAGAAGAAAAAAAAAAGGAAGAAAAAAAGGAAAAAGTTTTGAAAAGAAAAAAGAAAAAGACATTCACTCGCTGAATTTTTCCTTTTCATTTTTTCCTTTTTTCCTTTTTATAATATTATAAGGTTGAAAAGACATTTAAATTACAACAATACTTTTTTTTTATGATCCGTAAAAAAAGGTTTCTTACCTTTTTCTTACCTTTTTATTATTTCATATATAAGTTTTTATCATTTCATTTTTTTTTTTTTGTTGATGTAATTGAATGTTTAAAAATGTCTGAAAGTCATTTTTATTTCCCCTCCATCCTCCCCTCACCTCCCTCCATCCCCTCCGCACCGTAAAATATTACGTAATTTTTTTTTTTTCGAAAATTATTATTATTATTATTATTATTTTTACAATATATTAATTTTAATAATGCATAAAATTTTCTTTATATTTTGTGATTTTTAATACGTGACTCGTGATGATAATAATAATAATAATGATGTAAAAAAAAGGAAAAGGAAAAGGGAAAATTTTTTTTAAAAAGAAATTGTTAACGTTTTATTATTATTATTATTATTATTATTATTATTATTATGAAATGTAATTTATTCTTGGAATTTTTGTTATAAAATTTAAATAGGAAAAAAATAAAACACAGAATTTTCTTTTTTTTTTTTTGATTCCCCCCCTTCAAAATAGAATAAAAAAGAAAAAAAATTTTTTTTTTTTTTCAAAGTTTTTAGTCAAAGTAGCTAGTAAAACTATTTTTTTTTCTTCTTTCCCTATCTTTTATTATTATTATTATTTTCTTCTTCTTTTTCTCTTTTTGCTACTATTCAATATTCCTGGAGAAAAGCAAAAAAAAAAAAAATGAAAATTTGTTTTAAAAAAAAAAAAAGAAAGAAGGAAAACCATGGAAATTTTTACGATCGTTTTAACTTTTTTTTTTTTTCTTTTCGAACGCATGTAAGAAATTTCAAACAACATAAAATCGTAACCGGAAAAACAACAGAAAAAAAATAAAAATAAAAAATAAATTTTTCTTCTGCTCGTAAAACAATAATTTTTTTTTCTTTTTTTTTTTAAACGGAATTAATTTGATTAAAAAATTGGTGGAGGGGGAAGGAGGGAGGGAGAATGGAAAGGAGAGAGGGAGTGAGGGGAAGAGAAAAAAAATTTTTTTTGATAAGCTAAATAAAAAAAAAATACTCATTTCGAAAGTCATCCGGAAATTGTTTCCGGTTTTTCTTTTTTTTTTTTTTTCAAGCAGAAGAAAAAAATATAAACAACTAATAAATATATGTTTTGAAAATTTTTTTTTTAAATAATTGATTGAAAAGAAAGACAGAGAGAGGGAAATAGTAAAGAAGAATAATAGTGAATGAGAGAGAGAAAGAAAGAGCAAAGTAAAAAAAAAAAAAAAATTATTTTGGCTGCTCTTGGTACAGTAACAACTACACATACTTCATCATCATCATCATCATCATCATCATTATTATTATTATTATTATTATTTAAATAAGTGTTGAGATTAATCGACTATGGTTTGATACATGAAAATTATCATTTAGTTTTTACATATAAACAAAAAAAAAAAAAAAACAATTTTATTCAGTTTGTGTGTCAGAGGGTTTTTCAACTGGAAAACTTTCAAGTCTTAACTCGAGTTAATGAACCGTTATTTTAATTCTAACCGGAAGAAAACTCTTAAAAGCCAATATGGAATTATTCATTCAATTTTAAATCTATTAATTCCACAATTCAATTCTTGCGTTATTAGTAAGCGCGTACGCGTACGCGTGTGTGTGTGCGTGCGTGCGTAAGAACGTAAATATTCATTATTCGTATATTTTCGCACGATGCACGTAAATTTAACAATTTATTTTAAAAAAATTAACATTCGATATATTTATACACATATCCATTCGATAAACGTTTCGCGCATACATACCAATTTTTGAAAAATAAAAAAATTTATTTTACGATACGTGAAAAAGCTATTGTGAAAATTGTATGACGTCATTAAAAAAGAGAAAAAAATTTTTTTTATTTAAATAAATAAAACAGTGTGGACGTTAAAATAGATTCCCAAATAAATCGGTAAAAATATTTTTTCGAATTCAAATTAATTGATTTATTTAATGCTTAAAACAATAATAATAATAATAATAATAATAATAATAATAATAATAACAACAATAATAATAATAATAACAACAACAACAACAATAATAATAATAATATTATTTGATCTTTGCTGTAGGCGGCAAAATTTACAAAAAAAAAAAGGATTTCATAAAAATTTAAATTACTTAAAGATTTTTTATTATTATTGTTTGTTTGCTTGTTTCTTTGGTTGTTTCTTTGGTTGTTTGTTTGATTGGTTGTTTGTTTTACAACTCGAATAATTTTTACTAAACCGATCGATGATCTACAACAAATTATTGATTTTTAATTTTTTTAATTTTTAACTTTACAAAAAAAAATTTTTTAAAAGTTTAGCAAAATAAATAAAAATAAAAGAAGAAAAAAAAATTAACCAACCGTTTCCGGTCGGTTAATTTTTTTAAAAATATTTTTAGGTTAAAAAAAAATAAAATTTTAATTAATTTTGTTATTAATGTTTAAAATATTTTGTTTAAACACAAAAAAAAAATTTCTCAAAAAGTTTTTATTTAACAATTCACGTGACGTCACAAAAAAAAAGATGTCGAAACTATGAAAGAGAAACGAGATAAATGGATAAAAAAAATTATTAAAAAAAACATTATTATTATTATTATTATTATTATTATTATTATCATCATTTCGTTTCCGGTGGTCATTTCACATTTCATGCCTTCAAATTTTTAATAAAAAAAAAAAAAAAAAATTTTTTCTTTCCGGTCGGAAAATTCTCCAAAATAAAAAAATAAAAAATAAAATTAGGCGTCTTTCGTGTCGTTTTTTTTTCTCCCTTAATTTTCCAATTTTAAACCCTTTCAAACTAATTTTTTTATTTTTTTTAAATTTTACAACCCCCTACTCTTTTGCCCCCCTCTCCCCTCGTAAAAAAAAAAAACAAAATTTATAAGGAAAATTCACAAGGAAAAAAATTTTCTTTTTTTTTTCCTCCATTCATAAAAT
>NW_002987824.1:307059-315954 GCF_000006295.1 Pediculus humanus corporis
TAAGCCTCAATCTTTTAAAATATTCTCTTTCAATCGAGGTTTAATTTCCTTGTTGGCTATCCCAAAATTTTCTTCAATCCCCAGATATTTGTATGATGATCCAGGGTCCAATTCTTTAATAAGTTCTTCTTCGGAGTCTTCTATATTTTGCTTTTGTTTTAACTTTCCTCTGACAATATTTATTCTGGCACATTTCTCTAACCCAAATTTCATGTTGATGTCAGAGGAAAAGGTTTGAACCGTCCGTAACATTTTATTTAACTCCTCTTCATTTTTGGCATAAATTTTTAAGTCATCCATATATAGCATATGGGTAATTTTCCTGCCTCCCGGTACCAACTCATATCCTTGATCCTTGATATTAAGCTGTCTGGATAGAGGAATTAAAGACATGCAAAATAAAAGTGGCGACAATGAATCTCCCTGAAAAATCCCTCTTTTTATAAATATTTTTCTAGAAGAGTATTTTTGCACTTCCAGCTGGGTGCACCAATTTTTCATACTCTTCTCGCAGAACGCTGTAATATTAGGGTCTACTTTATATATTTTCAATGCCTCAATAATCCATTCGTGAGGCACACTATCAAAGGCCTTTTGATAGTCAATCTATGCCATGCTTAAATTCTTCCTCTTTTGTTTTGCACTGGCCATGATCAATTTATTTATTAATAAAACCTCCTTGCAGCCGTAAGACCCTTTTCTGCATCCATATTGTTCAGGAGGAAAAATGTTATTTTTTCTTAAATGCCCATAAATCTTTTCAGCAATAATAGCTGTTATTATTTTATACATTGTGGGCAAACAGGTTATCGGCCGAAAATCTTTCGGTTCCGTAGCTCCTGATTTTTTTGGCAGCAAATACGTTTTACCTGTGGTTATCCATTCTGGCATTTCTTGCCGTCCCATTATTAATTTATTTATGGATACCAGTAAATACTTATGGGTACTTGTAAAATTCTTAATCCAAAAATTTTGTACCCTATCTAATCCGGGACTTTTCCAATTGGCCGTGTTTTTTAGGCATGTTTCCAAATCTGCCATTATTACATCCGACATTGTTGAAGAAGCAATCCAGGCATGTGCTTCTTTTTCTTTATTCATCCATGTAGAATTCTTATTTAATGGATGAGATTTTTCCCAAATATTTGACCAAAAGTCTGCCATTTTTTCTACATTTAAGGTGCTGAATCCATTTTGTATGTTCTGCTCTCTAATTGTTCTGTAAAATTTCTTTGGGTCCGATTCAAACAATTTATTTTGTCGCCAAAACTGCTCTCTCTTCTTATATCTCCTTATTCTCTGAGAATAGAGCAATACCTTTTGTTTTAAAGTTTCCATGGTAAGTTCTATATCTTCCATGGTCTTCAATTTATAGATCCTTTTAAGGTGATCCAGTTTCTTTATTGTCCTCTTCTTTAAATTATTATTCTTCTTCATTTCGGATACCAGGGAGATATGTAATCTTATTCTTTCTATTTTTCCCTCTATTCTTTGTATCCATATGGGTGATGTTGACTTTTTTATTTCAATTCCTTTATGACGAGCTTCTTTTCTTTGCCCAAGTATAACATCTGTGGCAACTACCCCCGCAGCATATATAATTTCATTAATTGTGGTTAAATTAATGTCTACCACTTTTTCTAATACATTTATGAGGGTGTTATCTATAAGATGTAAAACTTCAGTTGCCTTTTTATTTTTGTAAATTTTCCTTAATGGCTCCCTGTTTATTAATGGGCACATCTTTACTTTTTTTATCTCTTCAATTAGTCTCTCTTCGATGCTCTTCATTTCTGCATCAGTCAACAATTGCTCGTCAGTATCGGTTTTACTCTTGTGGTTAGACTCATTTAATTCTGTTATTATTTGTGCATTATCTCGTATAACATTACTGCACGAAGAGTCTACATTTTTCTTAATTTCTTCTAATTTATCATTTTCAATTTTTGTGTTTTTATATATATCTCTTTGGGCAGCCAACTTCTTCGATGTCATGTCCTTCTGCTGTTTGGGTTTCTCCCTCTCCAGATTTAAAGGTGTCACTTTCCGATCCTGAACCAAATTTTTGAGAGTAAAAATAGCACCACATCAATTCTTGAAGGTCTTCCTGAGTCCATCTTATTCGATGGGAACGAGTTGTCTCCTGAACTGGGCTCCGGTGACTAACATCGTTGGAGTGGCCAGGGTCAGAAGCAGTGAAATTCACATTCTCGTCGAGCTGCCTCAGGTCGACAGTAGAACAAGATTTGTTTTGGTTCTTACTTTGTCTTGTTCTCATTTTGCTCTTTTTACCTATATATAAATTTATAAATTCATTCACCTTTATAACAAAACATTTTCTAATTCAGTATTTAGAGTTCACTATTATAAAATTTTTAATTAAACTTATCACTTATGTCTCTTATACTTATAAAAGTCAATTTGCTGTAAATCATGTAAAATATGCTGCAATAAGGCAGAAACAATTTAATGTAAGGTTAAATATTATACAATTAGAACACTAGTTATCAGACAACTGGATTAGACAGAACAAATTTTTTTTCCAATTGATATATTAAATCAGATATTACTAACTATCTTATTAACCTATTTTGTTAAGCTATCCCTATTTTCAATGAGTATGGTAGAGATATTTGGCTAGACTATTTAGTTATAATATGCAATTAGACTTCAACTTAAGTTGTATAAGGTTTGTTTAAGTTGTGGTCCCTCAAATGTATAATGCTTTTTCACAATTTTTACATTAGAAACAAATACTAAAAGGCTACTTATTTATAACTTAATTAATTGATCTTGAATCAAATTTACAGGCAATATTACACTATCAAGATTATAAACTAAGCAGTAACAAAACAAACTAATTTAAGGATAAAAGAGATTACATAGACTACACTTAACTGTATGCACAACATACAAATTACAATTCTGTACTATTATTAAGTAGTATAAAAGAAATTGATCTCTGCTAGTGTTAATGTAGATCAAAATGGAGATTTGCATAAAGTATATGGCAAAATATTCTGTATTAAAACAATCAGTAGATTAACACAGGAGTACAGAGATGTTATATCCAGCTATACATTACATTAAACCAATAAATAATGAGTATTTATATTGAACTACCTCTATTCTTATTTAGTATGACAATGATATTTAACTCTTATAAGTAATTCAAAAGATGCAAAATTTATTAAATGAAGTCTGGTTAAAGAGAAATCTGTTGTACCCTTTCACACTAATATCACTTAATATAAAGACTACTACTATACTTTCCTAATTTGATTCAGATTTAAGAAAGGTATTAGTTACACTATGTTATTATTAATAAACTTTACTACAATGAATTAAGTTAGCTTAAGACAAGGCTAAAATAACATACAATCACAAGTTAACACTTAACAATAAGGGTATAGAAATTACACCCTGAAAAAATCATGTATCAACCTATATTATTGTAAAAATATTTTAATTCTTATTTTGTTAAATAAGATAAAGATATAAATAGTCAAATCACTTATAATTAATCAAAGAAATATAAAAAAAATAAAAATAAAAAAATTTTTTGGTTATGTGTTCAATTTCTTTGTTAGCCTAACGTTTTACAATTGAAATTTAAGTCTTAAAATGAGGTACTTATCCGTTTAACTTATATGTACTAAGGTGCCTTCTAAGGTTTTTTATTGCCCACGCTTCCTTTTGTCACATGGAATCGTTGAACAATTTGTAAATTTAAACTTGAGATAATATAGTTATTACTAAATAATTTAAAAAACTAATTATATCACTGTAAACTAGACTAAATTACAAAACTTTTGATATATAACTTATAAATAAACCCTAAAAAAAAACTATTAAAATTAATTAAAGAAAACGATATGACTAAAAGGCTTGTCAACCATGGAACACCAGCGCCCTCTTCTTTTTATTATTATTATTATTATTATTATTATTATTATTATTATTATTATCATTTTGTTTCCGGTGGTCATTTCACATTTCATGCCTCCAAATTTTTAATAAAAAAAAAAAAAATTTTTTTCTTTCCGGTCGGAAAATTCTCCAAAAAAAAAAATAAAATTAGGCGTCTTTCGTGTCGTTTTTTTTCTCCCTTCATTTTTCCAATTTTAAACCCTTTCAAACCAATTTTTTTATTTTTTTTGAATTTTACAACCCCTTTACTCTTTTGCCCCCCTTTCCCCTCGTAAAAAAAAACAAAATTTATAAGGAAAATTCATAAGGAAAAAAATTTTCTTTTTTTTTTCCTTCATTCATAAAATAATTTCTTCGAGGGGTAATTTAATTTTTTTATTATTACTTTAATAATCTTCGTAATAAATATTTAAAAATAATAATAATAATAATAATAATAATAATAATAATAATAAATTTTTTGCTACCCCTTTTACATTTTATATATCAAATCATCCCTTTTAATATAATAATAATAAAAAAAAATCATTTTCCTAAATAAATTATTGGAATTTTTCAAATTTGAATTCTCCCCTTCCTTCTCAAAAAAAATATAGTTATTAAAACAATAAACGAACTTTCGATTGAATGAATGAATGAATGAATGAATGATTGATTGATTGATTGAAAATTAATTAAAATTATTTCGATGCGTGAATAATTGTTTAACATGTAAATTTTAATTAAATTTTATTTTGCATATGAAACTCTTTGACAAGTTTTTTTTTTTTTTATATTTTCATTCATCAAAATTCTTTCTTTTTTGTTTTTTAATTAAATGTTTTCCCGATAAAAAAAAAAAAGTAAAAAGGAATTTTTCGAAACCGGAAGTAGTGCGTGATCACGTGCGTGTTCATTCACATAGAGTAACGGTCGAATATTTATGAAATTTAATAAAGCGTATATATATATATATATATATATATATACGTAACGAATAACATGCTCAGTTGGAATTTTAATTGTTTTTAAATTCAAATCGTCGCGGCAAAAGATTTCCCTTCTCTTCTCCCCCGTTTCCATTCCTTTCGGGTTTCGAACTTTTTTTTTAAAAAAAATTGTTTATTAGTCCCACGATCGACTTTTTAAATCCATTCGAAAGTTATTTTAACGGTTAAAAGTGACGCAAACTTTCCTAAATAAATTATTGTTAAGCATGGTTCATAAAATTTGAGAAACAACTTTTTCCCCAGGTTTCATTCTCGTTAGCTAAAAAAAAAAAAAAGAATTTGGACATTTATCACTCTCTCTCTCTCTCTCTCTCTTCCTCTCATCCTTATTTTCACTTTCTATTTTCTGTCTTTCTCTCTCTTTCTCTTCCTCTCATTTTTATCTCCCTATTTCTCATCCTTTTGTCGTCTCCCATTTGAAATTTCAAAGCTTTTTTTCTCACTGCTTTGTCACACACACACTACTTTTTTCCTTTTTTCCTTTTTCTTTCCTTTTTGACTTCCTTTTTAGGCGCCATCATCGGTGGTGGTGGTGGTGATAAATTTTAAGTCGTTTATTTAAAATGGCATCCGTTTAGTTTTATTTTTTCTTCTTTTTTTTTTTTAATATAATTTTTCCTTTCCCCTCCCCCGCCGCCTTTTTTTTTGTCAAATATTTTTCGTTTAAACGCGACGTTGCCAAATTTTTTGTTTTGATTTATTTTTTCTATTGATTTTAATCGAATTGAAAAAATAAAATAAATCATTTTCTATGTTTTGTTTTTCGAATTTTTTTTTTTTGTTTGTTTTGTTTTTATATTTAAATAAAATGAAAGGATGTTTTATGTATAGTTTATAGTTTAGGTATTAAAATATATATAGCGCTATAATTTTTATTTTTTTTTGCAAAATAATTTTTATGCGGCGTAAAAAAAAAAAAAACTCTTGAATGTTTGATATTTAACTGGTTAAATGGAGTCGTAAATCTATTAGGTTTTAGTAATTAACCAAGAAAGGTTGGATGGCATCCAAAGCTATTAGAAAAACCGCCCTAACTATCAGGTAAACCTTTTTATCAAAAAAAAAACCTTATCAACCTCTTAAAACAATAAAGAAAGGAAAAAAAATTTTTTTTTTTTTCATGCCAATTAAATTTTTTATTTTTTTTTTATTCTAAAGTTAAAAAGTTTTACTGTTAGTGAGATCCGTCGGTGTGCCGTCTGCTGTTTTCCTGCTGTTTGATTTTACAGAAAAAATAATTTTTTTTTTATTTCTTAAACTCTTTTAAAAAATAATTTAGTAAAAATGATAAATTACTCTCGAACAATTACGACTAAATTTAGTCTTAAAAACTAAAAAAACCAAATGTGTTTTCAAACTGCAAAAAAAAAAAATTCAAAACAAAAAAAAAAAAGATAATATGCGCGTAATTAAATATAAATTTAATTTTTTTTTTTTTATAAATGTTGATAATCACTGTTACCAACCTCGGAAAAAAAAGAAAAAGACATTTTCATTTAATTTTATATAATAAAATTGTAATTTAAAAAAAAAAATTTTTTTTCTTTTTTTTTTCCCGCGGTTTTATTTGATTGATATAAATTTCATCTCGTTCGTTAGGGAAGAAAATAAAATTTAATAACAATTCAAAAATGAAATGACATTTTGATTGTTTCAAATCATATTTAGTCAGAGGGGGAAAAATTATTATTATTATTATTCGTTTATTTTATTTATCTACTTCCACGTTTTTTTTTTTTTTTTTTTAAGAAAAAAAAAAATTTTTTTTAATTTTTCGAATGTAAAACAAAAAAAAATCTTCGACTTTTTATTTTTATTATTACTATTATTATTATTAATATTATTATTATTATTATTTTGTTTTTGTTGTTGTTTTATAATAATGATGATAAAAATATTTATTTTTGCTTTGCGTCAAAACTTTTTTTCCCCCTTTTTTTATTCGTTTCGTCAAAGTGACACACAAAACCGTCAGAAATAAATAAAGAAAGAAACAAACAAACAAACAAATTGCAAAAAAAAAAAAACTTTCGATTTTAAATTTTTTATAATTTTTCATCCGTCATCGTCGTCGTGATTTGAAAATTAAACGATTTTTGACACATTTTAACTTTAAAAAAAAAAAAAATGATGAAAATATTCAATTGAAAAATGAAAAGAATAAGAGAGACAGAGAGGGAGGAAGAGAAAAAGACTAATAATTTTGTTTGAATATGATAACAACTTTTCATTTAAAAAAAAAAAAAACTTTTTTTTTTCTCTCATAAAAATAAAAATATTTTCCCCCCGCCCCTTCCCCCATCCCTACTTCTCTCTCTTCCCGCCTACCGTCCCCGCCCCGTTTCGATATTTATTTAATCATTATTATTATTATTTTAAAACGCGAAAGAGAGAGAAAAAAATAATAATTACGTAAAGTCGTTAGAGAAATTTCAAATTGCGCGCCAAAAACAAAAAAGTTCGAAAAAGCTTTTACGTAAAATAAAAAAGGAAAAAAAATCCCGACTGAAATAGAGGATTTAAAACAGAGGGCGACACCACTGACGTAGAGAAAAAAGAAAGAAAAAAAGAGAAAAATTCGTAGGATTAAAAAAAAATAAAAAATTAAAATCCGGTGCTTAAAAAAGACAAAAAAAAAAAAAATGGGAAGGAGGGGGGAGGGCATTAACTAAAGAAAAACCGAATTTTTTTAACGAATCGAACGAACGAACGAACGAGAAGGAGGGGGGGAGGAAGGGAGGGCTAAGCACAAAAGAGAAAAAAGCATCGATAAATTAAATAAAAAAAATAAAAAAAATGCGGGACGGAAAAGGGGAAGGTTTAAAATGGGAGAAGTAGTAGGTAGGTAGGTAGGGAAATACTAAAAAAAATAAATGTTAGGAATAAAAAAAGGAAAAAAGGAAAAAAAAGGAAAAAATCGATTTGAAATCGATTGATGAATAGTAATTAGGAAAAGCATTAGTTTGAATAAATTATTTAATGTGTTTTCAGTGACAGCTAAAAGTTAAGTTTAACAACAAAAAAAAAAAATTTTAATCCTATAAATTTAAAAAAAAAAAAAAAAACGTTTTTTATCTTTTTTTCCTTTTTTTTTATACGAAAAAGGCTAAAACAAAAAGGTTAAAGGTTAACAAAAATGATGATGATGATGATGATGACGACGAAACCCAACATGAGCTTGTGTTCGAGATCGAAAATAAATAAATAAATTCGATTAATGCGCTCGAAAAACAAATATTAATAATAATAATAATTTTTTTTTTGTTGAAAGTTTTTCGTTATGTCAGTTAAACCCTCCACTTCCCCCCACTTCTCTCCTTCTATTATTAAATTTTTTTACTCTAATAAAGGTTTTTTTACGCGGTAAAAGGTGTTAAAATTAAAAAACGAAACGATTTTAATGACGTAAAATTGAAAATTATTTTATTATTATTATTATCATCCAATCACGTTTTTTACTATTCGTCATCCTTTACATACGTCACTTCCTTTTTTTTACATTTGCTTTTTTCTTTGGGGTTATTGATAATAATAATAATAAAATTTACAAAACAAAAGGTGAAAAAAAAGAAAATTTTTTTTGTTTCCCTATTGGTAATTCTTATTAAAAAAAATTATCTTCTACCACGACTTCGATTTTTTTTCCCTTTTTTTTCCTTTTACTAAATTATTATTCTCTCCCTCATCCCCATTTTCATTCATTTTCCTCCCTTCATTTATTTATTTCCGCCAATTTGACTAAAATCATTTGATGAAATCGAAAATTCCAAAATGGAAAAAAAAAAAATTCCATAGTTTAATTTATTTTCTTTAGTGTCTATCGGTCGTCGTCGTCGTCGTCGTCGATGAAGAAAAATTAATGTTTCAACGGTTGGCAGCATTAAAATTTCCATTAGGTTCATTCAATAAGGTTATTATTTAAAAAAAAAAAAACAAAATGGCCGATATTTTTCATTATAATCTATCATTTAAAGTT
>NW_002987824.1:316452-318613 GCF_000006295.1 Pediculus humanus corporis
CGCGAAAAAACAAAGAAATTAATTTGAAAAACAAAAAAAATTTTTTTTCGCAAAAAATTCTACTGAACGATAGATTTTTCCTTTTTCATTTTTTTTCTTTCCTTTTTCACAGTTCCTTTGTATCCATTTATTTACCATTGATTCCTTATTTTAATATTTTCTAGAGGGACCCTTGTGTGAAAACCAAACAACAAAAACTCACAAAAATAAATCAAACCCAATTATAAAAAAATCTTTTGAAAAATAAATTCCAATTAAACACAACTTTTTTTCTATAATTCTAATTCCACGATGTCTAAATTTATTTATTTACTAACTTATTTTTTAAGTAAACGTGTTAATAACTAAAGTCAAATAAAAAAAAACAAAAAAATTTAAGCGCGGTTCAGGGGAAGGGGGAGGGGTGGAAAGAGTGAATGAATCAAAGGGTCTTTGAAAAGTTTTTTTATTTTACAATACGTTATTAACTCGGTTTTCATCCCCTCCCCCTCTCTGTCTCTCTCTTTTTTTTTCCTTTTTCCGCCACTAATTTAGACGTGGAGTTAAAAATTATCGTACTCGTGTATTATGGGCTTTGCATAACCCTTTAAGGGATGATAAACAGTGAGGGTTCTTTAATAAATAAAAGTATGAGGGGTAAAAGAGAGGGGGAGGGAGAGAGAGAGAGAGAGGGAAAACAGAGGCAAAAGAGATTATTTTTTCTTTCAGTAGTAAATTTATAAAAAAAAAAAAAATCGTGACACGACGGTTTTTTTTTCTTTCTTCCCTTCCTTTCTTTCTTTCTTTCTTTGTGCCCTAAAGCTCACTCACGATTTTTTTTTTTTTTATGACATTTTGAAAATTTTTTTTATGAAATCGTTTTTATCATAAATGGCGTCGGTTACCTTTTTTTATCATCGTTTAACCTCCTGCGTTTTAACTAATTTTCTCCCTATTTAATTAGTTTTCAGTAAAAAATTATTATTATTATTTTTATATCGTACCAGGACAAAGAGGGAGTGTGGGTAAAAGAAAGGGAAATAAAATTTCTGTCTCTCTCTCTCTCTCTCTCTCTCTCTCTTTGACAATATTTACTTTTTTTTTTTCCTTTTATAGTTTTCGACGGATATTAAATTTATGAAATGATGATGATATTTTTCATATATAAAAATTTTTGATGATGTGATGACGAAAATGTTTGACTAACCTTAAACAAACTCAAAAATTTTTGAAATAGTTTTATTATTATTATTATTATTATTATTATTATTATTATTATTATTATTATTATTATTATTATTATTATTATTATTATTATTATTATTATTATTATTATTATTATTATTATTATTATTATTATTATTATTATTATTATTATTATTATTATTATTATTATTATTATTATTATTATTATTATCATTATTAAATTTATGCCTTTTTCGAAATGGAACAAAGTAGAGGGAATCGTGAGGAGTGTAAAAAAGGATGAAAAGTAGGTGGTATCGTAAAAAAAAAAAAGAAAGTTTTTTTAAACTCGAACCGTTTAATTTAATATTTAACGTGGCAATAGAAATGATGATAAAAATATAAATTGAATTTTATTTTTTTTATTAAATTATAACATATCGTCTGCTACTACGGTATTTAAACTCTAGCAAAAAAAAAAAAACAAATCTGCTGTTAAACGGTTCGCAAAAAAAAAAAAAAAATTAAAAATCAAGATGACAACTTCGGGGAACAAAAAAAAAAAGGGAAACCAATATTTTAAATCCTCCGTTTTGTTTTTTTTTATTTTTATTTTGCTTTTTCCTTTTTTATTCTTTTTATTTTTTTTTCCTAAGCTAATTGTTATTTCCTGCAATTTCCGGCGATTCGATAAAAAAAAAAGTTAAAAAAAAAGAAAAAAAAAATGCGGGAAAATGGCGGATATTAAACGGATTTCTCTCTTTCTTTTATTATTTTTATTTTTATTATTATTATTATTATTAATATTCTTTTTTATTTAAATCGTTACTGCCACTGTTCTATTAATATTATTATCATTCTCTTATTTAATTTATGATTCGTATAGTAAATTTTTAATGGTTTCGTAAATAAAAAAAAAAAAAAATTTTTACGCTCCAGTAAATTTTCTTTCTTGTTTTTTACAATAATAATTTTCCAGCATTAAAACTTTTGTTAT
>NW_002987824.1:318862-349898 GCF_000006295.1 Pediculus humanus corporis
AAAGGCTTGATTTATTAAAATAAAAAAACAAAAAAAAAAAAGAAAAAAATTATTTTTTTTTTTGGGTCTGATTTAATTCGAAGCGCGAATTTCGCGGTTTAATTAAAAAAATGGCGGCGGCGGCAAATGTTACAAAGTTTTCGACGTTAAAAATATGGCGGAAAAACGTTAAATTAATTACATTAAAAAATAATTTTATATATATTATTATTATTATTATTATTATCATCATCATCATCATAATTATTAAACAGTTTGAAAAATTTTTTCACGTGAGTGCACTTTTTTTTTTTTTTTTTTGTGAATAAATAAAACGAAAATTTAATTTTAATTAATGTTTATTAAAAAGATGACGTCGATGATAATGTTGACGATGATGACGTCAGTGATCACGATGATAATGATGATGATGATGATGAGAAGGGGTTTGAATGTTAGCTGAGAAAACGGTTTTAAAAAACGTGGAATTAACGTTAAAATATTTCACGTCGCGTTCGACGCATTCGAAATCCGTCGGGTAAATAATTTCAAATACCGATGATGATAATAATAATAATGATAATGATAATGATAATGATTCTTAAAAAAAAAAAAATTTAAATGAAATTTAAATCACGATTTCCTAATAAATTTTTTCCTTTTTCCTTTTTTTTTTTTTTTTTTTACACAGCTGAAATAAAATATCGTTTAAATTTTATAATAATAATAATAATAATAATAATTTTAAATTAAATTTTGCTAATTTGAAAAAGGAATAATGTTATTATTATTATTATTTTTTGCAATAAATTTTTTCAAAAGAAATAATAATAGTAATAATGATAATAATAAATTGAAAATTAAATAGGAAAAAAAAGAGGAAGAGGAAAAGCTCAGGTTATTCGTAAAAAAAAAATTTTTTTTTTTTTAAATCTTACCCCAATTTATCTATTGACACGTTTAACTTAGGAAACGTTTAATTTTCTTATTTAAAATTTCATCCGGGGGGGAGGGCAGGGAAGGGGAAAGAAGAAGGAAACGGAAAAAAAAAATAATTTAATTAGAAATTCCGAGAGTCGAACGAACGTTTTTAAGAGTTGGAAAAAAAACCGGAAATAGATTACCGGAAATGGGAAAACGGTCGGGGGAGAGGGGGGAAAACGGGGAGGTAAGGTAGGTAGGTAGGTAGCGGGTAAGAATGACTAATGTTAGCGAAAATTAAAATTTTGGTCACGTTCAAATGAGCTTCTAACGCCGCCAAAACCCTGGAAAGTAATCACTTAAGCAAAAACCTTTGGAAAAAAAAAAATTATTTTTTCTCAACTTTTTTTTTTCATTTTCTTTTTAAATTGATTTTTTATTTTTATATTTAGCATACGTTATTTTAATATCAACTTAAAAGAATTTCCCCTGAGGAGGAGAGGGAAAGAGGGAGGAAGAAAGAGAGGGAGAATTTAAAAAAAAAAAAAATTAATTTTTTTCTTCCTTTTTTTTTTTTTTAATCGGTGAAAATTAAAAGAATAAAATAAAAGTTTAAGTTGTCGCGTCCTGTTATTTATTTTATTATTATTATTATTATTATTTTTCAAGATTAGAATTGAAAATATTTTTTAAAAAAAAAGAGAGAGAGAGAGAGAGAAACAAAAGTAAAAAAGGAAAAAAAAAAGGAAAAAATATGAAATACACAAACAAACAAACAAACAGGGTTTGCGGTTGAATCCTGTTTAGCCAAAAGGCTTACTACAAACGCGTGGTAAAACGTAAAAGAAAAAGGTTTGAGACCGAGGGTGGTGTGTCGGTTTTTTGGTTTTCTCTCTCTCTCTCTCTCATTTTTTTTTTCTTCTTCTTCTTCTCCAGAGGTAACTATCGGGAAGATAATGGCTAACGTAATCTTATTAGGCATATTGGCTCTCATCCAGAAGTGGCAGAATCTTTTACGTTATTATAAATTCCTTCCACGTGGAAAATTTTGTTTTATTGGTTGTTTTTGAAATCTCTCTCGGGGAAACCCCTGTTAGCCAATTATGCAATTGTTGAGATTTTTTTTTTTTTTTTTTTTATTAATATTACCTCACGTTTAAATGTTAATTTTTCCTTTGACACAAACCGGAAACGCATCATTATTATTCTTTTCTTTTGATATTAGTTATAAACTCCTCGAATCGATAATTAAATTAAATTTAAAAGAAAAAACTATTTTTTTGTTGTTGAAAACGTGTAAGAAGAAATCGTTTTTAAATATTTTATCATCGAGATATCGATTAGTCGTCACTCTAAAGAAGCGGAAATTTCCCTTTTTTTAGCAAAAAGGGGAAAAATTCTTTAATAATTAAATAAAAGGTTAGAATGTATATATATGTATGTATATTCCTTAAGACGTCTTTATTAATAAAAGTGAAATTTAATTACTTTTTTGGTCTTTCGCACCTCGTCGTCGTCATCATCGTCGTCTTTGCTATTACCACGTTTACTTCTTCCACTACTACAACTTTTCCTCTTTTACTTCCTCATCGTAATAATTCTTTTTCTTATTTTTTTAAAAGCGTTAATTTTAAAGTAAAAAAAAAATTTTATCATCATCATAATTTATCAAAGAATTATTTATTTAGAAATTTTATTAACTTATTTATTTATGTATATATATGTAGAAAAAATTTGTTTTGTTTTATTTATAAATTAAATTGTGAAAGTTTAAAATATTATAAAAATATATCAGAATAATAATAATAATAATAAATATCGAAAGCAGGAAGTTGAGTAAAGTAAAAAATAAAATAAATGACAGTTGACAGTTGAATGGAAAGAAAGAGAGAGAGAGAGTGTAAGAGAGGGAAAGAGGGAAAATAGTTTAATGGTAAAGTTAAAAAAGAAACAATGAGGGGAAAATGTATATAAAAAAAAAAAAAAAAAAGCCAACATTAAGGTTAACTTTGTCAACATAAAAAGAGGAAAAAAAAAAAAAAAAGTATTTTCAGGAAATTAAGAAACATGAGCGGAAGAGTAAATATTTTCTTTTGTTTTTGTTTTTCATTCATTCTTTCTTTCTTTCTTTCTTTCTTCCTTTTTCTCGCTCTCTTTCTCTAGAATTTTCTTCTGACCATTTTTATAATATTTTATTAAAAAAATTTTTTGTTGTTGTTGTTTTTGTTGTTTGGTATTATTATTAAATTTTTTCACCTTAATGAAAAAAAAAAAAAAAAATTTTCTTTTAAATGTGTGAACTTTTTTTTTTTTTTTACGATACGAACAAAAAGAAAAAAGTTTAATCTTTTTATTAAGTATTAAAATGGGGAAGGAAAGACAGGGGAAAACCGGAAATTGAAGTGAAAAAATTATTAAAATATAAGTACACAAAAAGAAGATATGGCGATCGAGATGTGAAAATTTTCTTTTTTCTTTTTTTGGTTAAAACTTTCTTTTTTCGTGAAAATTATTTGAAAAGAAAATTTTTTTTTTTTTTTTTTTGTAATGAAATCGAGATATATATTTATTTGTTGAAAAATTGGAGATTTTCAAATTTAAATTTTATTTAAAACAAAGTTCTAAACCAGGTTTGAAAAATTTTATTTAACAATTTATTATTATTATTATTATTATTATTATTATTATTATTATTATTATTATTATTATTATTATTATTATTATTATTACATTTTTCTTTTCTTATATAGTTTTAAATGTTTATCTTTATATATATAATTAAATTTTACGCCTGTTGGTGTTATATAAAAAATTTCATTTCATTTCATTTTGTTTTGTTTTAAATTAATTTCACTTTCATTTTACGATTCGTTTCCGGTGTTTAATCAGTGTTACCAACAACATTTTTAAATATTTGTATTTTCCTTTTTAATAAACGTCATGCCTTTTTTTTTCAATTACGAACTTTATCGAAACCGATTTAAAAAAAAAAAAAAAAAAAAAAAAAGTTTCCTTAAATTTATTAATTATGCAATTTGCAATGCGTATAATAATGTTAAATAAAATAATTAATTATTTTAAGGAGAGATAGAAAAAAGAGGAGGAAATTCAATACGTGTAAAAAAAAAAAAAAACGTTAAACACAAAACTCAATTTAAAAAAAAAAAAAAAATCGTTTAATGAGAACAAAAAAAAATGAAATTATAAAAAAAAAGACTGAGAGAGAGGGGGAGAGAGAGAGAAAAAAAGTTCAAGCCAAATTGGTGTATTAAGATAAAGAAAAAAAAAAGAAAAAAAAGATTTTAAATTGGTGAAGAGAGCGACATTTTGAATGGATGTTTACTCCCAGGGCGGAAATTTAAGAGGAAATACTGGCCATTTATGTCATAACAGGCGTCCCTGATAACGAGACCTTTAAAGTTCCTTTTTTTTTTTTCGAGTCCTAAAACCTTTTTTTTTTTTTTTTGTATTATATGATTGTACCTTTTATTTCGAATTGAAATCCTTAAAAAATCTTGTTTTCTATTTTTTTTCCTTTTTCTTCTTTTTTTTCCCAAACTAAATCCTTTTGTTTTTAAAAATTTCGATTATTTTGTTTTTTTCAAAAAAGAAAAAAATCCTTTTGATAAGTTTTTTCATTTTTTTTTCTTTCGAATTTCTTTTTTATTTCTTTTCTGAGGCTTTTCAAAAAAAAAAAAAAAAAAAAACAAAATGGCGAAGTTTAGCAGTACTTAAATTGTATTTTCCCCATTTATTTTTTTACAATAACGAAATCAAATAATTTAATTAAAAACGATGATTATCAATCAGTCATTTAATAAATTATTATTATTATTATTAATATGACTGTTTAAAAAATAATTATTTAAAAATTAATAAGTCGTTTATTATGATGACGTCATATTTTAAAAAACAAATTTTTTTTTTTTCCGTCAAGCAACAGATGACGCCTTAAGAAAAATTTTTACACAGAACAAAGAAAAAAGAAAAACAATCGACAGGAAATTAAAGTAAAATTTATCCAAAACTTTTTTTTTTATTTATTTATTGGCTTTTTTTTTCGTACCCTTCCCCTCTCCCACTCTCTCTCTCTCTCTTTGTGTGTGTGTGTGCGTATGGGTAACGTTCGTTTAAAATGGATAAAAAAAAAAATCAGAACAATAAAATCGATTGAGTTAAAAAAAAAAAAGAACGTTCGAGTGTTAACAAGCGTTCAATTACTTTTAACGTAACGTTGTTCGTTTTTAGGAAATGTTTAAACTAGATTTAAGGTTCAAGGGGATGAAAAAAAAAGGGAAAAGGGATGCAAACAAGAAAAAAGAAGTGGAGTAGAAGAAATTTAACTCTGAATACATTTACTTTGTTAAATTCTTCAAGAGACACTTATAAGGGATGATGATTTGAAATTTTCTTTTTCTTTTTTCTTCTTCTTTATTCTCTTACCTATTACCCCCAATTTTAAGTACCTTAAAAAAAAATTTTTTTTTACGTGTTTAACCCATCCCCACCCCCGAAAAAAAATTGATGGTGATGAGGATGGTGGCGTCGGTTAAGAACAAAAATCGTCGTTAAATAAAAATTTTTTAATTTTTTTTTCTTCTCTCTTTTACTTTTTTTTAAATAGCGATAATAATGATTTTTTTTGAGGGAAGGGAAAGGGAAGAGGGAGTTCGAAAAAGAGAAAAAAAAGTCCTCGACAACGAGGTAACAATATAACGAATGATTTTTTTAAACATAAAAAGTAATATAAAATCTTAGTACCTTTCATATTGCAACAAACCCTTAGAATTCGAACCCTTTTCTTTAAATTTAAATTAAATTCCAATAAATCCCAGAGTCCGTCCTCCTCCTCCACCTCCCCCACCCCCGCCACCACTCTAACATTTCCATTTCTCCAGTTTTTTTTTTCTTATTCTTATTTTTCTCCACGTGGAAAATCAGAAAAAAAAAAAGTTAAAAAAAAATCTTTTTCATTCTCTTCTTCTCCTCTCTTCGCCATTTTAAAAATATTTTATTCTCCCTTTGGGATTAAAATTTTTTTTTTTTTTTGCTTTTTTCTGTTTTTGTTTTTTTTCTCCCTTTCTCTCTCTCTTTGTCTTCCTCTTCCTTTTCTTCCTCCCTTTAAAAAAAAAAAAAAAAAAAAAAAAAAATAGAAAATTAATAATTTATTGAAAGAAGAGAAAAAAAAAAAGTGAAACGAAAGAGCTCATGCCATAAGGTACCGTGATAAACGATCTTCGGGTTTTCCTTTTTTTTTTTTCTTCAGAAGGAAAAAATTTCAAGGGGGGAAAGGGAGAGGGAAGGGGAGAAGGAGCGAGAAAGGGAGCATGAATATTTCTAATAAAAAAAAAATATATATATATATTTATGTAGTTGAATTTATGACGCTTCAACGCGCCTAAAAAAAAAAAAGCTCTAAATAAGTAATAAAGTCCGGAAAAAAAAAGTCTAAAAGTTTAGTAAAAAAAAAAAATTTTTTTTTTTTTTCTTCACTTCATTCTTTTTTTCTCTTTCCTTTTTCTTTTTTCCTTTTTTTTTTATATAAAAATGAAAAATCCAAATGTTTATTTTTTTAAAAACATTATTCATTCATTTATTTCCTTTGAGAATTTTTTCGACGATCCATTTTTTTTAATAAACAATTAGTCACATCTTTCGTTTTTTTCTCTTTTTTGTTCGGAAAAAAAACCGGAAGTACTTTTTAAAAAAAGGAGTAAAGAGGGCAATGAGTGAATCTCGAATCTTGAGAAACTTATCGATAATTATTATTAGAAAAAAAAAACGTGGAAGTAGAAGTAGAAAAGTAGGAAGAAGAAGAAGAAGAAAAATCGAAACATTTTTTTTTTTTATAAAATTTAACGAACAGCAAAATATTTTTTATTATTAACTTTTATTATATAAAAAAAAAAGAAGAGGAGGAGTAGGAGGAGAAGGAGGGAAAGGAGGAAAAGAAGGAGTAGAAGGAAGAGGAAAAGAAGGAGAAAGAAGAAGAAAAAAAAAACTTTAATACATCTTTTCTGAAAAGTTTTATTAATAAAGTAAAAAAAAATCAAACTTTATGTATATTCTTCTTACATACAATATTTCTTATTATTATTATTATTATTATTATTTGATTTATAACATTTAAATTTATAATACTAGTTTCTAGTTACACGTTACGTATTCTTTTTTTTCTCTTTAAATGTAATTATAAATGATTTCATAATATTTTTTTATTGAAATAAAAAAGTTATAATCGAGTTTTATGTGAAACAAAAAAAAAATCCCAGACTGTTTTTTACGGATTTTTAATGTTTTCCCTTTTTATTCTTTTTTTTTTTTTAACTTTAAATATAATTTTTTTTTTTTTCATTTCATTTCATTTTACTTTACCTTTCTCATATTTCACTTACTATAAGAAAATATTAATAATAATAATAATAATTACTTGAATAAAAACTTTTTAAGAAATTAATTTAAATATGAAAAAAAAGAGCAAAAAAAAAGCTAAAAGCTAAAAGCTAAAAAAAAAAAAAGGAGAGAGAGAAAGAGAAAAAAAAGGGAAAAGAAGGAGCTGCTGTTGCTGTTTCTGCTGCTGCTGCTGCTCCTGCTGGAAATATTAAAATAATAATAAGAAAGAAAGAGTGAGAGGGAGAGGAAAAAGATGAAGAAACGCGGAGGAGAGGGAAGACGAAGGGGGAAAGGAGAGAAAACTGAAAAATTTTAATTTAAATTTAATAAAGAAAAAAAAAAAAATCAAAATTCCTATCAAAACTTAAATCAAATGAGAAAGAGAGATAGAGGAAAAGAAGAAGAATAAAAAAAAATTTAAAAATAAAGAAAGAAAGAGAGAGAGAGAGTAAAGAGGAGGGAGGAGGGGAGAGAGAGAGAAAGAAAAATCGGATAAAATTAAAGAGGATGGTAGAAGAAGAAAAAAAAAAATTTTTTTGGGATGCAAAATAAAATGTTTTTTAAAGACTATCATAAAATAAAATAAAAAAATCAATGAAAATGTTGAAACGAAAAAAAAAGAAAAGACAGAGACAACAAGAAAAATGGAAGAAACAGTAAAAAATAACTAAAAAAAGAAAGAAAAAAGGAAAGACAGAAGAAAAAAAAAAGGAAACTGCTTTGCCGAAAAAAAAAAAACTTCCTTTTTTTTTTTTTTAAGAAAACAAGAAAGAAAAAGATGAGGAAGTTTAAAATGACATTTAAAAAAAAAAAAGAAAATCAAAAAAGAAAAAAAATGTCGTGGCATAAAAAAAATAAACCTTTTTATATTTATACCAAGAGAAAAAAAAAGAAAACAAACGCATAAAAAAAGAAAATCAAATAATATTTAACAAATGACAGATTTTTTTCCAGGTTGTGACAAGGTGGTGGAAACGACGACGACGACGAGGAGAGGACGACGACCACAACAAACAACCGGCCAAACAACCGGAAACAACAAAAAAAATTGGTTTCCGTGTGAAATGGTCGGACGTTTTCGTCTTCTTCTTATTCTTCTTCTTTGTCGTCGTATAAGTGAAAAATGTCGGATGTCGCTGTTGAAAATGCGACACTTGGGACCTTTGATGTCGAGTCCTTTGTGAATTTCTTCTACTCTTCCTCCTCCTCCTGTTCCTGGAAATGTATAAAAACCCGTTTTGGAATTAATTTATTGAGATGAAATTTTCTTTCAAAATGTTCTTCCATACATAAATAAAAAAATCTTCTTCCTACTGGATTTTCTTTTTTTTTTCTCATTACTCACGAAATAAAAAAAAAAAAAAAAAATGGACGTCGGATGTTGTTCTCCTGCTGTCGGATTTGATGAACGATTTCAACATTTTTACCACCTTTGTAAAAAAAATATTTGTCTCTAACAATTGGCACCACCTTTAAAAAAAAACCGCAGAAATTTTGTTATACAAAAAAAAAAAACAAAAGATGGACGACGTAACTTTACAATACGATAAATTAAAACGCCATTTTTTTTTGTTATCGTACCTGATTATTATTATTATTATTATTTATATTCATTTAGTACCACGACTTTCAAATTACAAAAAATTTGACCTTTTGGTGTTTGTTTTAATAACTTGTTAATAGATGACAACAAATCATTTTAAAAAAAAAAAAGAATTTTTTTTGTTGTTGACCTTTTTCAACTCTGACAAAGATAAAGACAAAAAAAAATTACCTAAGGATAAATATTATTATTATTATTATTATTATTATTATCATTATTATTATTAACACCATCGAATCCTTTTTTATCTTATCGATTCTATTGATTATTTCATCAACATAAAAAATAAATGATACACGATCAGGTACATAAATCATGTAAATAGAAAAAATTTTTCACTCATTTATTTTTGTCAATTAATAACAAAAACAACAACCATAACAACAACAACCGCAACAACAACAAAACGTGACCTTTTTTTTCGTGTGTATGTATATAAATAAAATGAAAATTTTTACGTTTTTAAAATTCGATTATATTATAAAACCATATTTACCCCGAAGACGTGGAAGAAGAATGTAATGGAATAAGTACGATAGGGAGAAATAAAAATAAAAAAAAAAAACCGAAAATAAAAATAACTGGAAAAACTGGAGAAAAAAAAATTAGCATAAAAGCTCCAGTAACAAATCTACCATCGCCAACAGCATTAACTCTTGTTTAAAAAAGAATTTTTTTTCTCTCCTCCCCTCTTCTCCCTTCCCTCCCACACCCACACCCACCCCACTTCTCCTATTCCTTCTTCTTCCTCCTCATCCCCCCTCGTCCTCCCTTCCTTTTTTCGTTTTATCTTTTTCGTTTGTTTTTCCCTCTTTTCTCTTTCTTTCACCCTCTTTCACTCTTACTCTCACTTTCGCTCTCTCTCTCTCTTTCGTTTTATTTTTCACATTCTTAGGTTTTTAGGCATTGACAAACGTTACTCTGGAGAATCGAAAAAAATTTTTCTTTACATCATAGTAATAATAATAATAATAATAATAAACTTGCGCTCGTGTAAAAAAAAAAAAAATTTAATATCAAATTATATACATCAAAAGCAGTGCAAACAATTTTTTTTTTTCTATCGGTTCCCGACGTTTACTTTTTTTTTCCTTTTTTCCTTTTACCTTAAATAATTTTTCCTTTGTTTTCCTTTTTTTTTACTTACGCGAGTTTTTTTTTAAAACGGATTTTAAACAATCGTCCGATTGTAAGTATATCGCGATCGTGTTACATAATCAATTCTTGGATGTTATTAAAAATTTTTATCGTGTAAGCAATAAACGGTTTTTCTAAAAAAATTTATTATTATTATTATTATCATTATTGTGTTAGTAGTAATAATAATAATAATATTTGATTACGTTTCTTAAATTTATTTAGCACAAAAAAAAGAAAAAAAAAATTAAATTAAATAAATAAAAAAGAAAAATGCCTGAGAGTTATAGGTCAGTTTATTTAAAAAGTTGATTACGCGGCATTTTGACAAAAAATTTAAATATTTTAGGGAAAGTGTAAGAAGAAAAAAAAAAAGAAATTAATGTCACGTCAAAAATTAAAAAAAAGGAAAATGTCAATTTTTTTTTTTTGTAAAATTAACTCCGGGATATTTTTTGTTTTTTTTTTCCGTCGTTAATAAAAAATTTGGGAAGTGGTGGTGATGGTAAAAGAAATCGTGTCAATAGAAAATCAGAGTACATCTTATCATTTTTTAATATTTTAATAATTACTCGTTCGTTCGTATTTTTTTTTTACTCTTTCCACGTCATTCGACGACGGAAAAGGAAACAAAAAAAAAATGAAAAAAATTTTTTTTTTTAATTTTAATACGAAATATTAAATTTCACTTTAATACTCTTGAAAACGTTTTTCTCTCTCCCTCTCTCTTTCTCTCTCTTTTCCCCCTAATATTTTCCTTTTACTCTTTTTCGTCACCTTATTGAAAATATAAAAAGTAATATAATTTTCCAAACAGAAAGTGAAAAAAAAAAAGGTAATTTTTTGAAATTTGATGCTTGCGAAATAATAATAAAAAAAAAAAAGGCTCGACTTATTGTTTTTATTACAAACATTAAAAGAATAAAAAAGAAAATTCTGTGAAAATTTTTTATAAATCGATCGAGTTTTTAACGTCACTTCCGGTTGGAAAAAAAAACAACAATTTTTTTTTTTTTACACAAAGGAAAAAAAGGACAAAGCGAAAGTGTTTTATTTATTTATTTAATTCATTTAAGTAATAAAATTTACAAAAAAAAAAGGTCAAAAATTATAACAAAAAAAAAAAAAAAAAGGAAAAAGGTTGATAATGAAAAGTAGCAGCTTTTCAACTTTTCCTTTTAGAAAAAAAAAAGGAAAAACCGAGAAAAAAGAATGATTAATTAGATAATACAGAAGAAACAGACAGCGGAAAAAACAGATAGATGGATAGATAGATAGATAGATAGATAGATAGACAGACAGAGACAGAGACAAAGACTGTGTTGTTTAAAATTAGGTTGGCAATTGTCATGCGTTGGCTACTGCTGCTCCAAACGGGAAAATAAAGAACTAATTCATTTGTTGTGAATATAACCATTTTAAAAATACGGTTCATTTTCTATTTAGAAACTGGTCGCGTCGAGTTCCATGATTAGTCGTTTGTCGGTTGTTTTCGAGTCCGTTCCAGTATCGAACTTTTTTTTCTTTCCTTTTCTTTTTTTTTTTTTTTTGGTTTCTTTAAATTTTTTTTTGTGCGTGTGCGATATTTTTTCTTTCTGCCTGTATTAATATTATTATTATTATTTTACAAATAAAATTTTGTTTGTGTTTAAATTTTTTTTTTTTTTCGAAGTGAAAATCGGATACGGGAAAAAAATTTTTGTTTTTGTCGTTAAACAAAAGTGTTTATTACCGCGGTAAATAATAATAATTATTTCATACAAACAAATATATTGTAGTAAAGTTTTTAAGAACTTATTATTATTATTTTTTTTAAATATTTATCCCGTAACGATTTTTTTTCGATATTTGGATTACCAAAATGCCTGGATTATTATTATCAACAACAGAGGATTATAGTGATTTTAGTTAATTAATAATTAATTTTTTTTTTTTATCGTTCGGATAATAATAATAATAGAAAAAAAAAGTTTAAAAATGAGAAAAAAAATATCGGATTGATTTTTTTTTTTTTAAATGTGTGAAGAAATAATAAGTGCGAGAGAGAGGGAGAGAAAGAGAGAAAGAAAATTTTAGTGTTTTTTTTTTTTTCGTTGCGTGGTTTTTTTTTTTAAATTTGTTTCGTTACGCTCGTGCTGGTAGTAACAGCAGCAGCAGCAGTTGTAGTAGCAGTAGTAGTAGTAGTTGTAGTAGTTGTTTAGCAGAAATATAGATGGAATGAAAAAACAGATACGGTAAAATTAAAGGTCATGAAATTGCAAACGAGAAATTTAACGTGAAAAAAAAAAATTTTTGTTACCACGAGAGGGTAATTTTTTGTTTGTTGTCGAATTAAAAAAAAAAGGGGAAAAAATGTTGTCGCAAAAACGTGGACCGCAGAGTTGTTGCGGACACGTTTTTTTAGTCGTCGCATTTTTTCTCGCGATTCCCGCGACGGCAAAATATGAACCGCCGAGCGATTGCGTTTGGTCTTCCGGTAACGAAACGACGAGTAGTAAAATGACCGTGTCGTGCACATATAAAAACTTAGACGTGAACGGTTTGACCTCTTTGCAACCGGATGGAATCCTTCGACTCACGGTTACGTGTCGGGAAAACGTTTTTCACGAGAGTTTCGTTCCACCCGCTGTGAACAGGCTCCTTCACTTGGAAGAATTGACTTTGGATTCATGTAAAATTCTCAAGTTGCTTCCCATCGGTTTCGACGGACTCAGAGAATTGAGAAAATTATCAGTGCACACGAGAAATTCGGATTGGTCGCAGGGAAAAGTTTTAGACGTGTCGGAGGGTTCGCTATCCGGTTTGAAAGAACTTCACGTATTGGATTTGGGTTGGAGTAACATAAAAGCCATACCCGACGAAGTTTATTGTCCTCTCGTAAATCTTCAAACTTTAAATTTAACGAGAAACCGAATTAGGGATGTGAATAAAATTGGATTCGGTACGAGGATATCGAGGGAATCCTCGTCCTCCTCATCCTCTGTCGCCGAATGTTCCGGTGGGATCGACATAAGACATTTGGACGTGTCTTACAACGATATTAAATTACTTAAAAACGATTCCGATTTGATTAAATTAAAAAGATTGCAAGGTCTTTACTTGCAAAATAACCTCTTATCGGAAATCGGTAGCGGCGCGTTTGCCGGATTGTTATCATTAAGAGTATTAAACATTTCAAACAACAATCTGAGATCTTTACCGGAAGGTTTGTTCGTGAGTTCAAGAGAATTACGAGAGATATATTTGCAAAACAATGGTTTGACGGAATTGGCCGCGGGTATATTTCACCGCTTGGAGCAACTTTTGGTACTCGATTTGTCCGGTAACATGCTCACGAGCAACCACGTCGACGACGGTACATTTCTCGGATTAATAAGACTGATCGTATTGAATTTATCACACAACTCTTTAAACCGAATTGAAGCAAAGACTTTTAAAGATCTTTTCTTTTTACAAATCCTCGACCTTCGAAATAATTCCATACAACACATACAGGACAACGCTTTCCTTCCGTTGTACAACCTTCACACGTTGAACCTGGCCGAAAATCGTTTGCACAACATCGACGCTCATCTTTTCAACGGTTTGTTCGTGTTGAGCAAACTCACGCTGAGCGGAAACATGATCATATCCATCGATCAGCAAGCTTTTCGCAATTGCTCAGATTTGAAAGAATTAGATTTAAGTTCGAACGCACTGGAAAAAGTTCCAGAAGCTCTGAGAGAATTATCATTTTTGAAAACTCTTGATTTGGGAGAAAATAAAATTAGCGGATTTCGTAACGGGTCGTTTAAGGGTTTATCGCAATTGACGGGATTGCGTTTAATTGATAACGACATAGGAAACCTCACGAAAGGAATGTTTTCCGATCTTCCGAGTTTGCAAGTTCTCAATTTGGCAAAGAATAAAATTCAACAAATAGAACACGGCACGTTTCACTACAACACGCAATTGGAAGCGATAAGACTCGATGCTAATTTCATCGTAGACATAAACGGAGTTTTTTCATCTCTACAAAGTTTGCTGTGGTTGAACCTGTCGGAAAATCATTTGGTGTGGTTCGATTATGCCTTCATACCGTTAAATTTAAAATGGTTGGACGTTCACGGTAATTTTATAGAAAGTTTAGGAAATTATTATAAAATACAAGATGAGTTGCACGTGAGAACGTTAGACGCGAGTCATAATCGCATATCGAGCATATCGCCCCTCTCGATTCCCAACAGCGTCGAATTAGTTTTTATAAATAATAATTTCATAACGAACGTACATCCGAACACGTTTTACGACAAGTCCAATTTGGCTCGAGTCGACATGTACGCGAATCAAATAGAAAAATTAGATATAAATTCTCTGAGATTGAAACAAGTGCCGGAAAACAAAACACTTCCGGAATTTTACATCGGAGGGAATCCTTTTCACTGCGATTGCACAATGGATTGGTTGGGAATGATCAACAACATGACCCTCCGCCAATATCCGAAAGTCATGGATTTGGATAACGTCATGTGCAGGTTGACGTTTTCGAGAGGATCGACGCTCGTACCGACGACGGAAACGAAATCTTCGGATTTCCTTTGTAAATACGACACTCATTGTTTCACACTTTGTCACTGTTGCGATTACGACGCGTGCGATTGCGAAATGACGTGTCCGCAAAATTGTTCTTGTTACCACGATCAGTTGTGGACGACGAACATCGTAGAATGTTCGAATAGAAAATTGAATGAAATACCCGTTAGAATACCCATGGACGCAAATGAAGTGTATTTAGACGGTAATCATTTAAAAGAATTACAAAATCACGTTTTCATCGGACGTAAAAACATGAGAGTTTTATACGTGAACAACAGTCATGTTGAATCGATACAAAATCGAACATTCAACGGTTTGAATTCTTTACAAATCCTTCATTTGGAGGATAACAACCTTCACGCCTTGAAAGGTTTCGAATTCGAACACCTTTCCCACCTTCGAGAACTTTATTTGCAAAATAATAAAATATCCCACATAGGTAACATGACTTTGCTTCCGCTTCGCTCTTTAGAAATACTACGATTGGACAACAATCGTTTGGTTACCTTTCCCGTGTGGCAACTAACGTTAAACACTTATTTAGTTGAGGTTACCTTAAGCAACAACCAGTGGTCGTGCCGGTGTAAATTTTTAGTCGAACTACAAACGTGGATTTCGGATAACGAACCCAAAGTGACTGACAGTTCGGAAATTATGTGCGTCGATAATAATTCCCGGCCTCCTTATCGTAGAAGTATTGATATTAATAACACGGCATGCAGTGATTACTATTCCGGAAGTTCGGTCATTCAAAGTTTGATGGTATCGCACTATTGGCCAATGGTCATTGTTACGCTATCGACTTTCGTACTGATTCTTTTCGTAATGATGCTCGTGTTTATATTTAGAGATTCATTGAAAGTGTGGGTTTACACGAAATACGGTGTGAGAATATGGAATTTCAAAGGTGGAATGGGAAGTTGCGAAGACAGAGAAAAACTTTACGACGGTTACGTATGTTACAGTCCGAAAGACGAAGAATTCGTTTTGCAAAGCATCGTCGCTGAACTCGAACACGGATCGCCTTCTTTTCAATTGTGTCTTCACTACAGAGATCTTCCCCAACCGTCTCCGTACATGCAAAACACTTCGCCGGTCGTTGTGGAAGCCGCCGAAGCGAGCAGGAGAGTCATATTAGTTTTGTCTAGAAATTTTTTACAGACCGAATGGTCTCGGTTTGAATTTCGTCAAGCGTTGCACGAAGCATTGAAAGGGCGCATCTTCAAACTTGTACTCGTCGAAGAGGGAAGCAGTTTGCCCGAGGCGGAACTGGATCCAGATCTTCGACCGTATCTCAAAACCGGAGCACGAGTGAGGTGGGGAGAAAAACGGTTTTGGGAGCGGCTTAGATACGCGATGCCCA
The DNA here is from genome assembly GCF_000006295.1 of Pediculus humanus corporis. NCBI lineage: Eukaryota > Metazoa > Arthropoda > Insecta > Psocodea > Pediculidae > Pediculus > Pediculus humanus. Next base: position 334,834 of record NW_002987824.1, read on the forward strand.
GCGGGGACAAGCATCACACCAAGAGCACCAACTACCGTCGCAACATAAACAATTACACATTGGATTCCAGCGTTGGAAATGGTGGACATCATTCTTATCCGGAAAAATCTAAAAGACTTCATCATCCATCTTCCCCTTCGTCGATACAACAACATGTAAATAGTCATCCTTTATTTAAAGCGGCAATGGCCGCCGCCATGAACGACATGGCTCCACCCGCGTATTGTGCCAACGTTCCTCCGACAAGCCAAGACGTCGACGATGCCAATTATTCATCCGCGGCGACGGCTACACCTTCTCCGAAGCCTTCGCACAGGCATCAATCATCGTCAAACGATCAAAATTCTAGGCCTAATTCCGAACACATATATTCATCAATAGATTCGGACTATTCGACGCTCGAAAGAAATTCAAACAGGCGGCAAAATGGAGTTCTACAACGACCGGGAGCTCCCTGGAGGCCGGCAGATTCCATAGTCGATTCATCGGGCGTACAGGCTTACCTGGTGTGACCCCTGCGGTTCGGCAAGTGAGTATTTTTTTTTCTTTCTTTCTTTTTATCCAATTGTTTCTTTTTTTTTTTTCAAAAACAACACGAATATATCTAAAGAGAGAAAAAAAGGTGTGATTATAAAAATGAATAAAACGGAAATTATACGACATTAAAATCAACCACGTCCACTTCTTCTTTTGTTTCTTATATAACTTAGTATAACTCTTGTTACGTGATCGTCCATTAAAGATTTATTGGTGCGTAAATGGATACCCGCAAAAGATACTCGTTATCCATCCACAAAAAAAAAAAAAATTTAAATTGTTTTTTTGTAAACTACGACGACGACGCAAAACAATTCAATCTTAAATTTAAAAAAAAAAAAATCAAAAGATTGATTGATACAAAATGGAAAAAGGAAAAATAATAATTTTTATAAAATTTTATTATTATTATTATTAAATCACAAACAAAAAAAAAAAACAATAATTGATGAGTTTGAAAAAAGGTGCTTTTAAGAAATCGGAGTAATTTTAAATTTGTAATTGTGGGGAGGAAAGGGGAGGGAGGGGAAAAAGAAAAGTAAAGTGTCTCAAAATTGTTCTTTGTTTCACATTACTTCGGTTTTATTTATTTTCTTTCTTTCTTTCTTTTCGTCCATTTTTTTTAACGGTTTTTTTTTTTTTTTTTTGAAAAAGAGAAAATTCATTCAATGATGATGAAATAAAATGTTTTCTTGTTGTTGTTGTCGTGTTACGTTCGTGGCTTTTTATTTTCCCTTTTTTTTGAAAAATAGTTTACGACAATTTGAAATTGTAAATTTTCTAAAATTTTCTTTTCTATTTTTTCTTTAAAATACAAAAGAAAAAAAAACATAAAACAAAAGTAAATAAATAAAACGACGGATGGATTTAAATTTATGTTTTCTATGTTCACGAGGAAACCGAACCGAAAGATGGTTCTTCAGGTTTTGATGATGACAGTTGATAAATTACCACCTCAAAGTGGTAAAAAAAAAAAAAAAATTCTTCTTATTTCGAAAAAGAAAAAAAGAATCCACTACTTATTATTTCAAGATACAAAAATTTCGTTCGTGTCGCAGAAACAAAAAAAAAAAAATGTCGTTAATTATTATTATATCCGAATACAATAACAAACAAACAAACAAACGATTTAGGTTCGTATCAAGATTCGATCGTTATAAAAAAAAAATTTTTTTTTTCTTCTTCTGATTACGTAACATTTTTTCAGGTAGATTATGTGATATTCGTTGGAATAATATTTCATTATTAATTAAAAAGTTTTTTTTTTATTTTCGATCGGGTTACGTGTCGTGAATTTTTTTTTTTTTATGGCGACAACGTGGTGGCAACATTGATAAGAAAGACAGAAAAGACAGACGATGTAGGCAGGAGTGTCGTAGATAACGAGAAAAAGTGAGAGAGAGACATATAGGGTGGGGAGACGGTAATAAAAAAAAACTGAATCATCATCGGTGCTGATGATATTCCTGACCGATAACATTAATAATAATAATAATAATAATAATAATAATAATAATAATAATAGATTGGTTTAATTTTTACCAAACAGACTTTGTTCGCGTAGTTTTTTTTTATAATGTTTTCAATCGTTGTCTTTAACATTACTCATTTCCGGTTTTTTTTTCTTTTCTTTGTCATTCTCCTTTTCTTTTTAATTTATGAAAATATATATATATATAACCTCGAGGTTTGCCCCTTAATCTTTTTTTTTTTAACGGTATAAAATTGACGCGTTTTGAATCCCGAGAAGAGTTAAAAAAAAAAAAAAAGGTTCTGAACAAAAAAAAAAGGAAATCACGAATGAGAATCGAACATCAACCAACAAGAGAGTTTTAATTTTTATAGTCGGGAAAAAAAAGAAAAAAAAAAAAAAAAGAAAAGGAAAAAAAAAAGTTTCGGAGGGATAAAGTCAATTTTGCTGATATCAAAAGGTTAAAAAAAGGTTTTTTTTCGTTTCCCAAAACTACAAAAAAAAAAAAAAGAAAATTTAGTAGGGGGAAGGAGGGAAAAGAAAAAAAGAAAAAAAAAATTAATTGAAATTTTGCCTAGTGGGCGAAAGCGTAGGAAAACCCGAAATAATGTGATGAATATATTACGGGATAAGCATGTGCGTGATGGAGAGTGGTGAGGAGAGGGAAGGGGAGAGGAGAGAATTGCGCGAGGAAAGGAAAAAAGAAAAAGTGGTAAAAGATTGTTTTTTTTAATCGAACGAACGATTCTCTCGTTTAATTACGATGAAAAAAATAAATAAATAAATTCGTGGTTGACATCATGATCACGTGTTTCGAGAGTTTTTTTTTTTTTTTTTCCAATTTTTAAATTGTCACAAAATCCAATCAATTTTTTTTTTTTTAAATTAAAAAAGAAAAAAATTCAAAAGTTATTTATTTATTTATATATATTTTACGAAATGTTCGAGAAAAAAATGCGTAGGCGAATAGGCAAGTTTTTTTTTCTCCATGCTCATGAACGCACACGCACATTTTTTTTTTTCGGGATAAAAAGTCGTCCGTCAACGTTTTTACAAAGTGGAAGTGATCCATCGATCGATCCATCGATCGATGTATCGCTTTGTTTAATTCTTAATAACATTGAAGAAGGAGAAGGGGAAAAAAAAGAAAAATTTCTGAACGTGTTTCAATTTATTTTCCCTTCCTCCCTTCTTCTATCTCTCTTTCTCTCGCTTTTAAAGTTCCCTTCACGATAGTTTTGCCAGGGGTTCACAATAATAATAATAATAATAACTGGTAGTCAATTAAAAAAAAAAAAAAAAAGAGAAATATACGTTTTGTGTGCGTACGTTACGTGATTTAAATTCTCATTGCGATTCAAATAATTAGTCCTCCATTTGTAAAAATTTTTCTTCATCGGTAGGTTTTTTGTTTTCTTTTTTACTCCCCCCTTTTTCTACCACCCCTCTCCTAAACATCTCGTCTCCCATTAAACATTTTCCCTTTTACGCACACAAAAAAAAAAGAAAAGAAAAGAAAAGAAAACTCCGAAAATTTGTTAAATTTTCAAACGTTTCCGTTACACACACACAAAAAAAAAACTTGACTCGAATAATAAAGTAAAAATTATTATTATTATTATGATTATTATTATTTTAGAAGTTTACGCGGAGATGGTCCTTTTTTTTTGTATTTTGTTGTCGTCAATGAATGTTTCGAACCTGAAATTTATAGTTTTTTAAGGCTTTAAAAAAAAATTTGTTTTGATATTATTATTATTATTATTTTGCATTTTTAATGAGGAAAACAATGACTTCCGATTGATTTTTTTTTGCTACGATTCAAAGCATACCCAGTTGTTTTACGTGCGTAAAATTGTTGGGGTTCACGCAAAAAAAAAAAGTTTTAATTTTTTTTTTTTTTAAATGGTTGAACGCGGACGGTGAAAAAAAAATAAATATTATTTTTTTACTTTATAGCGCTATAAAATAAAATTAGAGAGAGAGAGAGAAAGAAATATTCTTTTGTAAAAACATTTTAAGTTCAAATGTAAACGTGAATAATTCCACGAGCGGTTTGTTACCTTTGTTTGTTTGTTTGTACAGGTGATGGCGACGATTCGGTTTTTTTTTTTTTCGTTTGTTAACAGACAGGGTGCGTGGACTCCGGCTCCTGAATTTTCATACCATTTTTATTTTTTCCTTTTTTTTCTCTCCAGAGAATTTCCAAATGCTTCAGTTTTTCTTATCGGGATTTTAACAGAACGAAAAAGGGGAAAATGACGATTTAAAAATTTATGCGTGCGTTCGTCCGTTTGCGCGTGCGCAAAAAAAAAAAATTTATTTTCCGAGTTTTTCTATTCGTTTGTTTTAATGTTACACATTTAACCAAATTTAAAAAAAAAAAAGTTCTATAAAGATTATGGACGTTTTTAATTCGAAATTTTTTATAGACATATTAGATGCTATATTTTTGAAAAGGATTTAATTTAAAATTTACATATTATTATTATTATTATTATTATTATTATTATTATTATTATCATCGAATTATCACGTGAAATTTAATTTTGATTACTTTATTTTCTTCTTTTTCTTACTTAATATTATGCCGTAGTTTGTTGTTGTTTTTCTCTCTTTATCTATTGTTTTAATATAAAACTTGCTTGTTTGTTGCCGTGTCAAGGTTTTTATAGCGCGCTATACAACAAAACAAAAAAATTAAGTATTTTTTTTTGTTGTTGTTGTTTGTCTTTATTAAGCAAAAAACCCAAAAATTACCGTCGTTATTTTATTAAACGTACTTATTATCATCATTCAAATCGAATTTTCCTTCTCTCTCTTCTTCCTCTCACTCTCTTTCTTTCTCTCTCTCTCTTTCTCAGCAATTGTAATAATTTTTCATATTAAATTAATTTTTTTTTTTTTTAATCCAAGCCGCGTAAAAAACTTTTCCAAAAAAAAAAAACTATAATTTAATTTTTTTTTTTCCTTTTCGAAAGATATTTATCTTTAACGTTATCATTATTATTATCATTATTATCATCATTATTATTATTATTTTAAATTGTTCGTGACATCTTCTTGCATTACAATATCACTTTTTTCTCTGACCTCTTCACATTATTAAAGTTGTTTTTTTTTTTTTTGTCTTCTCTTCGTTATTATTATCATCGTGGAACTAACTTTTGACGTACGTATTTTTTTTATTTCGACGATTTGATCAGTAAAAATGTTTAAAATAAACTTAAAGGATAAAAAGAATACGTCTGTAAAAAGAGAGAGAGAGAGTTGAAAGAAAGGAAAAGAAACGAAACATTCATGCACGGATATAGACTACGGACGGTTAAGGATATATAGGTTTTTTTTTTAATCGTTTCCGGAAACCCAACAAAAAAACGGTAATAGTCATAATAATAATAATAATAATAATAATAATAATAATACTTAAAACCGTACCAAAAAAAAAAAAATATATATATATATATATATAAATAAAAGTGTACATACGCGTTACAACTTCCGGAAAACATTTTACGTCGTTTTTATATTTATTTATTGCCAAACGTATTAAAACAAAAAAAAAAAAAATTATTTGGCGTCTGCTTAAAATCTCACCTGCAAAAAAAAAACGAAATAATAATAATAATAATAATAATAATAATAATCGTACCTCGAAGATATTTTAGTGTTATTTTTATCGAAATATGCGTCGTCGAGTTAAATTATCGTCCATTTTTTCTTTTTTTTTTTTTTTAAAAAGTGTACGAGGACACGCACGAGTTTTTTTTTTTATATTTTATATTAATAATAATAATAATAATAATGATGATGATGATGATAAAAAATTTATTCACGAAAAATAAATTTTATTATTAACATAATATAATATAAAATTCCGGTCTCCGGTAAATTTTTTTTTTTTCTTGTACCAGATGTTTTGTTGTATGTAATTAAATAGGTTTTTTTTTTTCGTTACGTAAAAAGCAGAAGAAAAAAATTTTTCTTTATTTTATTTTTTCGTAAAAGGAAAAGAGAGGGGATTGAGGTGAGGGAGGGGAAGAGGGAAATGGAATCCGACGAAGGGGAAAGAAAAATATGGGGAAGGAAACGAAGAGAAAAAAAAAAAAAAATTAGTTTTTAAATATTCAAAAGAATTTTTTTTTTTTTACGTTTTGTTTTTCGTTTTTTTTTTTTTTTTCTACGTCGTCTGCTGTTTCTTTCTCCCTTAAAAACCAACGCCTTTGACAATAAAAAAAAAACTTTCCAAGAAAATTTTTTTTTTTTTTTTTTTGGAATCAAGGTAAAAAAGGAAAAAAACCAGAAGAAAGTAATAAAAAAAAAAGAAAAAATTTTTTTTATCTGGTTACGAAAAAAAAAAAAAATTTGCTGAAAAAAAAATTGGAATTTCTCCAGGAGATGGTGGTGTCTCTCTCTCTTTCTCTTCCTCACCAAAAAAATTTTTTTTTTTCTCTTTTATTTTTATTTAATTTTTTTTTTTTCTTGTAAAATGTCCACCAGATGTTTCCAGAGTGTCCAGAGAGTGAGAGAGAGAGAGAGAGAGAGGTTTTGTTGTTGGCCTTTTGTTCGAAAAATTATTTTTACCTTTTTAAACGCCAACGCTTTTGTCCAGCAAAATATCGAAATATCAAATTTATTACCTTTTTTTTTTTAAATTCATAAAATTTTAACTGGAAAAATTTTTTTCTCCAAAATTATATCGTAGAAACAAAAATAAACGCGCGCGCGAATAATAACTGAAAAATATTATTATTATTATTATTATCATTATTATCGTATAACTACTACGATTCGATATAAATTTTACGTTTTAATAAACGGTTCGATCGTCGATTATCGCCTATTTATTTTTCCGTTTCCGGTTAATAAATATAAACATTTTCCTGAAAGCAAAACATTTTATTACCAACATTTAAAAACAATAACAACAACAACAAAACTAACGTAAATAACGGTTTTTTTTTGTTTATATATTTTTCCAGGAGTTTGTTTTCAATTCGAATTTTTTTTAAATATTAATAATAATAATAATAATAATTTATTTTTTTATAAATACATAAGTGTCATAAAATTTTTATGTACTTTAAAACGAAAAATCTATAGGCGAAAATATTCTTCTTATTTTTTTTTTCTACACCCAAAAAAATTTTCCTTGGAATTTTTCTTTCCTTTTTTCTTTTCGATAAAAATTTTTTACCGCCATTTCCTCCCACCACCACTACCACCACCGCCGCCGATTATTTATTATTATTAATTTTTTTCAACGCTTAATTTTATTACCGGTAATAAAAAAAAAATTATTTTTTATTCGATTTATAATATTATAAATATATATTTATATATAAATATTATATTATAAATAATGCATTCGAGTGGTAAAATATCCGAGTCGGTGTAACTAACATTAAAAATTATTATTATTATTATTATTATTATTATTATTATTATTATTATTAACTTACTATAATAATATAGACTATATTTTATTAAACAATATATATATTACGAGCCATTGTGTATATAATTTTATTTATTATATTGTAATTTTTTTCCTCCGCGTTTCGTTGTTGTTTTTCTTATGGGAGGAAAGGGGAGTAGGGGGGAAATGAGGGGGGGGCGTAAACATGATGACACGGCGTGTTTTTTATACGCTTTTAGAAATCATTATTATTATTATTATTATTATTATTATTATTATTATTATTATTATTATTATTATTATTATTGTATATCTATAACTCTACGTTGATAAATTTTTTTTTTTTTTTGGTGACGTGTTTGTTTATGTATTTTTTTTTTAATTAAAAAATAAAAGATCAAAAAATTTATTTATTTATTTATTTATTCATTTTGTTGGAAATCTCTGGAGAAATTTTTGGAAATGTTAATAATAATAATAATAATAAATAAGCTGTTAACGATTACGATGATGATGATAATGTTAACGGTCTAAAAATTATTATTATTATTATTACGGGTATAATTTCGGTTTGGTTTGTACGACTCGGTTGAAAAAAATTTTTATTTTTTCCTCTTTTTAACCTTTGACCTCTTGTTGTGTCGTCCTTCGCGTTTACATTATTTTATTTGTATTTTTCTCTCATTTTGTTTCTCTTTAACTCTCTCTCTCTCTCTCTCCGTCTCTCTTTCTCTTGGGTTTTATTTTCTCGTAAGTAAAAAGTTTTACGATTGCGTATATATAAAATGATGACCGTTTCAAATTTGTGGGGAGGGGGGGTAAAATTTTCCTCGGTTGTTTTTTTTTTCTTTCGGAAATTTATTATCAGGTGACAGATTTATCGGTTGACCAAATCTTAAATAATAATAATGATAAACAAAATGGCGGATAATATTTTAAAACGGAAATTTTAAGGTTTATTATTATTATTATTATTATTATTATTATTATTATTATCAATTGGTTTGTTACGAAGTGATATTATAAATAATTTCTTTTTTTTCTTTTTGTTATTTGTTTCGAAATGATAAAAAAGGGTTTTACGAATGATTTAAACGTTTTGTATGAAAGAGAGAGTGTGAGATATATTTTTGTGTCTTCTGCTATTTTGTTTTGAAAACACGCACACGCACACGCACTCACTCACACATACGCAGATGGTAACGACGGATTCGACACGAATTTTTTTTTCCTATCGTGTCAGTAATTAATCTTTGTTTAATTGATTCATTTTGTTTTGTTTTAAATTCGTTATATGTGAAATTTTTCCGCCATTTTTGTTTTTTTGTGAGGAAGAAGGAAGGGGGAGGGGTAAAAGGAAACGCTGCCTCTTTAATTTTTTTAAAAAATTTTTTTCTCCGCCATTTTGTATCCGTCTGTTTGTTTACTATTTTTATTTTTTATTCATTATATTTTTTAAAAGTTGAATAATGATAATGATAATAATAATAATAATAATAATAATAATAATAATAATAGCGGCGGTTGTTAATGGTTTGTTTCGTTATAAATGAGTCTTTTTTGGTTTTTACATTTTAAATACAATATTTATAAAATATGCGGAAATTTTTCATTTTCCATTTAGCAAATAGTTTTCGGTCGTTTTCTCTCTCTCTTTCTCCTTCTCCTTTTCATTTTCATCTTTTTTACGACAAGGGTAAGAATAATCGATGGAAGAGAAAAAAAAAATGAAAATGAAAATGAAAAAAAAAACGTGGCAGAAACGTCGAGTCAAAAAAAAAAAAAAAATTGCTTTTTTTTTTTTATATTTTGGCAGGCGATTTTCTTCTCGTATGTTGCTCAACCGTTCGATTCGCATTACTATTCGATATATTAAAAAAAAATACTTCACTTTTTTTTTGTTCGATATATCGAAGTCAAAAGAAAAAATGAAATTCGATATTTTCCTTTATTTATATATATATTTTTTTTGAAAATTTTTATTGTTTTTTTTTTTTTTGTTTCCTTTTTAGTTTCGCCGCAAAATTGAAAATGTCTTTCGCATTGAATTTTTTTCCTTTTTTTTTTTTTTGTTTCCTTTTGGACTCGTGGGAAACGATGATGACAATGGTAAAAATGGAAAATTATGCGAAAAAGGTAGAAAATTTCAAATGGTTTTTTTTTTCTTTTTTTTTCCTCCCGTTTCTGGTAAATGTCATTTTCCTTTTTTTTTTTTTTTTTTACTTCACCCACGCTTTTTTTGTACAAAACAAAACCAAAACATTAATAATAATAATAATAATAATAGGAAGAATAATAATAATAATAATAATCGAACGAAATGAAAATCGAAATTTTTCTTTCTTTTTTTTTTATTATTCTCTGTCATATATTTTCCTTTTATTTTATTCCTTTTTGAAAACCTTAACTCACGTTTTTACGACGATAACCCTTTTAACTTTTGTGACCTTACACATATTATTCTTTTTGTATAATAATAATAATAATAATAATTGGAATTAATTATACGGAACACATATTGAAAAAAAACAAAAATCAAACAAACAAAGGAAACGTTCCATTTTTCCTTTTTCAATCGTAATCGTTAAAAAATAATTTTTTTTTTTTTTATTCTTATCACTATTATTTAGGTCAAAACGTAACAAAAAAAAATTTTTTTTGTTTAATTTCACGTCAAACCCCTCCCTTCCCCTCCTCTCCCACCTTTCCCGTGTAACGATAAATTATAAAACGACGGATTTTCCTTTTTGTATTTACCCGTTCGTTCGGACGTTCGTATTTCTTTTCCCGTTCGAACAACATCTTTTCAAATGTGATTAAATCTTTCTACTTGTTGTTTTCATTATCATTATTATTATCATTTTCCCTCATCTTAAAAGCTTTTCCTTGTCAAAAAAAATTTTTCTTTTTTTTTTTTTTGTTATGAAAACTTTTCTTTTAGAGTAATTATCAACTTTTTTTTATTTCTCTCGTTTTTTTTTTATTGCAAACATTTTCATGCGTACAAATTTAATTATAATTGAAACCGGAAAAATCATTTTCCTATTTACGGGGGGCGGAGTGGAGAATGGGGGTGGTAACGTTTCATAAAGTTTCGCAATAGTAGTTGCAGTAAAGCAAAGAAAAAAGAAAAGTAAAAAATTATTATTACTTTTCGTCGTCGTCGTTTTCGTTATTTTCATCGTAACTATTTACACGTTTTTTTTTTTTTTTTTTTTTTTTTTTTTTTTTGAAAAGTAAAAAATATAAAATTTTGTAAAAGTTTTAAAAAAATTTTTTTTCCTTTATTATTATTATTATTATTATTATTATTATTATTATTATTATTATTATTATTAATATTTACGTAATATTTCAAACATTTAAATTTATAAAAAAAAAAGGGGGAAAAGAAAATTTTTTGTTGTTGTTTCATTTATTTTATCGAGGAACGAACGAAAAAAAAAGAGGGGGGGGGGGAGGGGGAGAAACTGAGGGAAAGGGTGGAAAAACATTTTTTGATAACTACGTACGTGGCAGCAATTTTTCTTTTTTTTCTTTTTTTTTTTCTCTAAAAGTTTAATATTTCTTTCGTTACGGTTTAAAAACATTTTTTGTTTTTTTAAACTTTAGCGTACGTGTATATATATATATATATATATATATATATTTTGTTAAATGGCTGTCGTTGCGTTTGTTGTTGTTGTTGTTGCTGTTTTTTTTTTAATTTTTATTTTCTTGTAGGTTTTTCCCGTTTTTTTGTTTTTTTCCTGCAGCCAAATAAATTTTAATTTTTTTTTTTTTATTTCGTTTTAAAAAATACGGAAAATTTTTAGAAATTGTTGGAAGGAAAAAAAAATTAAATTGTTTTTAACGTTTTGTTATGGTTGTTGTTGTTGTTGTTTTTATGACGGTATCCAAACATAAAAACTCTTAAAAAGGTGTGAATTGTTTTTCTAAAAAAAAAAAAAAAATAATAATAAAACTCTTCATTGTTTTGTTTTTGTTGTTATTATTATTATTATTATTATTATTATTATTATTATTATTATTATTATCATTCTAAGAGTTTGCGTTTGTTTGTTTTTTTTAAAATTTTGTAAATCGATGTTAGTGCCACGTTAAATCATATCGATCGTTTAATTTTTATTTTTTTTTGCGTAAAAGTAAATGTTTTCAATTATACAAATATTATTTTGTATTTATTGATTTTGTTTGGCTTTCCGCCATTTTAATTTTTTTTTTTTATCATATAATAAATTATCTTAGTTTACATTCGTCGTGGAAGGAGACAGGATAGGAGGAGGTGAAAAATAAATCGAATGGAAAAAAAAAAAGTTTATCGTCGTAGTAATTCGTCAATTTAAAAAAAAAAAATTTTTTTCCTGAAAGTTCAACGTAAAAAAAATAAAAAATAAATAAATGATGACGTTGACGATGACGTCGACGTCGACGATAATGATGATGATGATGATAATAATTTTTTTTTTTATTAAATTTCATTACGGCTCTTAAATAATATTATTATTAATCTCGTTTGATGGGTTTTTGTTCGGTTGAATAAAAATTCGTGGCACATTTACTACTCGAGTCTCATACGATTTCATTTCTTTTTTAAAACCACGATAATGACAAATGACATTTTTTTTTTTTTTTTTAACAAAAAATCTTTTTTTTATTTTTATATGAATGAACGATTTTATTCGAGTTAATTAATTTTTAATATAATAATAATGATAATAATGAAAAACATTCATCAAATTTAACTTATCGACGAACGTTATTATTATCTACATAATCATTATTTATTTATTTATTTACGCATTAATTAATTTATTTATTAACGTTTAATTAAAACAATGATGATAATGATAATGATGACAATCAAAAATGGTAGTCGAGATTCAAGTTTCCTTATTTGCAAACACTCGGGTTATAAATAAATAAAATTATTTATTTTATTTATTATTGACGAAAGGATTTCGTTATAATTTTTTTGTTTTTCATACACAAAACGATTTCGTCACAAACCGGATATGAAAAGCGTTTGTTTGTTTTTTTTTGTGTGTGTGAGGAAAATGAAAAAATGACGCGGGAGTGTAAATTTTTTTTTTTGGTTAACGGTGGGAAAATTTTGTTTTTGTTTTTTTTTTTTTTTTTTTTTTTTTTATGTTTTACGATTTTAAGTACTCAATTCGTAATTATACTTTTAACTTAAAACATAACATTTATACCAACATAACATGTTGTTGGTATGTTTACGTTGAGGTTATTTTGCACCATCCAGAACGCTTTTTCATCTCTTATAATGATAGCCTTCGTGTTTTGAACCGCAACGTATAACTAAAAAAAAATATATTTTTTTTTTTTATGAATTACGAGTCAAAAGAAAGAGAGAGAGATGGGGAGAGATGGGGGTAGAGAGAGAGACAGAAAAAAAAAATTATTTTAAATTTTTTTGTGTTTTTTTTTTAATGTTTTTTTTTTTTTTTTAAACAAAAAAACCAGGAAATTTACGTTTTAAACGAAGAACGCGAAGTAATTTAATGAATAAAAAAAAAAAGAAAAATGATGACGTCATATACAACGGTCTTTGTTGTTTTTTTGATAATCAGTCTCACGGGTTTGTTTCTTTTATTTTTTTTTTTAATCTTATAAACAAATCGATCTCTTTCTCCCACTTTTTCTTTTTCTTTCCCTCTCTCTCTCTCTCTCTCTCTCTCTAAAATTCAATTTTAAATTGCACGAAAGAATAATACGTTAAGTAATGTTATAATAATAATAATATTGTTTTGTGAGTTTTTGTCATCATCGTATTAAAATTTTCCCCCCATTTTCCCTTCGATTTTGTCATGAATTTCAAACGTTTTCTTTCTACGAAATATTCATAATAATAATAATAATAATAATAATAATAATAATGAAATCTTTAATAAATTTTTGCGAATGAAATGTAGAAAAAAAAAGAAAATGAACGTTCGGGCAATATTCACGTGAACGAAAAATTAAATCGAAAAAACAAAAAAAAGTTTCGTGAGATTAAAAAAAAAATTCTTGCATGATTATTTCCTTTGTTGTTTTTTTTTTTTTTAAAGTGTTTGTTACGTACAAACACAGAAAATTGTCGATTGTTGAGATTGGTTGTTTCAACTAATTCTTTTCATTTCTTTTATTTATAAGTAATTTATCGCTGTTATTATTATTATTTTTCTTTTTCTATTTATTTTTATTTTCCACTGTAATGAAATGCATTTTTTGAATAATTTTATTTTCTACTTTTACGACATGAAATAATAATAATAATAATAATAATAATAATAATAATAATAATAATAATAATAATTTGTTTTATTATTATTATTATTATTATTGAGGGAAGGACCGTTGAAAAAATAAAAAAAAATTTTTTTTAATTTAGTCGTGAAATTTTTTTTAAAAAAAAAAAAAATACTCTAAGGGTTGTTTTAGTTGTTGTCGTTATGAAGTGATTTAAAATTTTTTTTTTTTTCAAAGGGGTTGTTAAAAACAGAGGGTGGTAATTCGTTTTAAAAAAAAAAGTATAAAGTTCGTTTGTCGTTTGTTTTATAGCGTGAAAATAAAAATAAAAAAAAATGAAATTTATTTATACGTATTGTAATTTTTTTAAAACGGATTTGTTTCGAGTCGAGAAATATCTTCTGACACGTTTAAATAACTCGTTTTTTTCGGTGGTTAATTTATTTTTACTGTATATATATATTTATTTACTTATTTTAAAATTAATTAATAATTTAAAAAAAAAAAATAGCGGAAACGGAAAATGTTAAAAATAAATTCATTTACTTCGCGCGGCGTAGTAACCCCGAAATTCGTAATTAAAACGAGAAAAAAAAGTAGAAGAAGAAAAAGGCTTTCGTTAATGAAATTGCCTTTTTACGTGGGAAGAAGATGGTGGGGAGGAGGTTGAAGAGAGGGTGGTATACGAAAAGATAGAATTGTTAATCTTTTTAAAAAAAAAAGAAAAAATAAACATGAAAACAACCGGGAAAAAGGTTTATGAGAATTGTTGCCACGAAAAAAAAAAGTTTTTTCCATTTTTTTTTAAAAACTTTACTCGTAAATATTTTACTTTAAAAAAAAAAAAAAAAGATTTAAAAAAGAAAATTTAAAAGTGAAAAAAAAACAGGGCCGAAATAATCTCCTTTAGTTTTTCCTTTTTTTTTTTCCTTTTTTTCTCTACTGATTTTTCACGTCGAAAGTTGTCACTTTCAATTTGTTTATATTTTTTTTTTATCCTTTTTGATGAAATCCTTCGTATAAGTCAATCCATCGTGGTACTAAGTAAAATAAATGATGTAGGATTTGGTAAAATAAAAAGGAAAAAAGGAAAAAAAAAAAGAAATAACTTCCGGTTTGAGAGTTGATAAAAAAAAAAAAATTTTTTTTTTGATAAAAGATAAGTTGAAAATGATAAATGATGAGAAAAAAAAAAAGAATCCTTTCAAACGAGTGAATTTAAAAACTTGCTAATAACATTTTTTTTTCTTTTTCTCCCAATGGAAAACTTTTTTTTCCTTTGTTATTGTTTTTGTTGTTGTTATTATTTTATTTATAATAATATAAATATTACATAAATTTTAATAAATTATTTAAAAAAAAATAAAACGGAAAGATTAAAAT
>NW_002987824.1:350303-358547 GCF_000006295.1 Pediculus humanus corporis
TATTTCTTCCATATTGATTTTTTTTTTTTTTTATATCTAAATACTTTTGGTTTTTATTCTTTTCCCTTTCCTTTTTTATTTTTACGCCCCGTTAAAATTTTAGTTTTTAATTCTTCTTAAAGTCGAGCCTTGAAAAAAAAAAACAATTTTTCAAATCGAGAACTAAACCCCCCGCCACCAACCACCACCACCGACACCGCCCACCACACGTGAAGAAGAAGAAGAAAAAGAGTAGAGAAAGATAAAAAAAAAAAAAAAAACTAATTCAACCCTTTAAAAAAAAAATTATTTATTATTATTATTATTATTTTTCTTTTATATCCCGAAAATAATGAAAAATGAAAATTGGGTCAAAAAAAAAAAAAGAAAAGTTATTTTTCGCACAATGGCGCACAATGGTCTTTGATCTGGTATAATCAATTTTACCTTTTTTTTTTTATTGAAAAACATTAATTTTATTTTAGATATTTTTGTTACGTTAATTTTTTATTATTTTTTATCTTATTCTACGTAATATCTCTCTCTCCCTCTAAACGTCATCGTCGTCTGACGTATTTTTTTTGGGGAGGAGCGGGAGGGAAGAAGAGAGAGAGAGAGTGGAAATTAGAAAAAAAAATAAAATCTTAGAAAAGTTTTTGTATATAACCCTTTACGCGATTATTTCTTTTTACTCTCTTTTTTTTTTCGAGTATCGATTTTACAATTTATACACCCCGGCGAGTTTTTTTCGAGATAAATTTTCTAAATCGATTCTTATTTTAAGTCGCGCGATTTACCAAAAAAAAAAAATCATAGAGTGTTTAAACGGTTTTTTTTCCTTTCGGAAGTGAAAATAGAGAATGTTATTATAATAAAAATATTTTTCATTTAAAGGGTTTATTATTGAAACGATTTCTATCGATCGAGGGATCGATCGATCCATCGATTAAACAATATTTTGAAATTATTTTTATTTTATTTTTAATAATAAAATATATTTTCGTGATTCATCTTTAGAAAAAAAATTCTTTTTTTTTTTTAATTTATTCGGAAAAGAAAGGTAAAATTTACATTAAATATTTTTTTTTGTTATTTTTCATTTCAAAATGGCGGAGTTTTTATTTTTTTATTCTTTCTAGAACAAAAAAAAAAAAAAAATTTACCGCAAGGCACGGTTAAGTTAATGAAAGAAAATATCGTGTTCTAAATATTTATAAGTTATCTTTTTTTTTCGTCTGCTTTTATCTATCGATATACATATAAACTTTTATCATTTCGTGCAAATTTTTTTTTTCTCCAGATTTAATATTAATAATAATAATAATTAATTATGTTAATAACTCATTAAAAAAATTTTCTTTTGTTTAAATGACGTCATAATTTTAAATTTAAAATAAAATTTTTACTTTTTTTTTTTTTTAAACGTTCGAGATATCGCCCTCGATTATTATTATTATTATTATTATTATTATTATTATTAAACGATTCGAAAATTTATTATTATTATTATTTAAATTTTTTTATTACGTATATAACATCGTTTGACATTTGGTAATATTATTATTATTATTTTATTTTATTTTATTTATTGTCGCTCGCTTTTTGTAACCGTTATAATTTTAAAAAAATAATTTATTGTTATTTTTTAAAAGGTCAAAGGACAAAAAAAAAGAAAAAAAAAGGAAAATCGGTTAAAATGTTAACATTATCATGTTAATAATAATAATTTTTGTTTTTTTATAAACAATAACAAATATTTAAATTAATCATCTGCTTGAATTTTTTTTTGCTTCGGTCAAAGCCATTTTTACTACGTCTAGAATAAATTATGTTAAGTAATTGTTGTTGTTGTTGTGCGTGCGCGTTCGTTCGTTCTAAGGGTTATTTTCATATCGAATTATTATTATCATTATTATCGTCATCATCATCATCACGAACGCCGTTTTTATTTTTAAAAAAAAGTGTAATATTTCATTGTGTAAATGCCAAAAAATTTAAAGCCCATTAATTTTTCCTTTTTTTTTTTTTTTTAGCTTTAAGCGCAGGTTTTAATTTTTTTTTTGTGTGTAAAAAGTGGCGGTTGTTTTACCGCAGGTTTTTCTTTTTTTTTTGAACAAACAAAAGTTTTAGTTTAAATATATTTTGTTTAAATAAATCCACCACGACGACAACAACAATAACAACCACAATAACAATGCAAACTAAGCAATATTTACTTTTTTTTCATAACAAACAAACTCAAAGCTTTTCGCATTGTATTTGATTTATTATTATTATTATTATTTACCTGACTCTGTGATATTCATTCATTTCAATGTTTGTTTAATTTTTTTCTTTTCTAATGATTTGATTTTTCGGGATCAATAATATCAATAACTCAATCAATCAATCAATATGTCGGAAATATAAATTTCACGGCTCAAAACGCAAAAAAAAAAAAAGAATTATCATCACGTATTTGTTTATTTTTTTAAAAATTATTTATTACGGGTAATAAATAAATAAATAAATAATTACTAGCGCAAAAAAATTATTTTTAAAACAATAATAATAATAATAACGAACGAACGAACGAACCCGTTTCGTTTTTTTTTTTTTTTTTCCAAGACCGGTAACGATTTTTTTTTTTTTAAAACCATTATCAAATTGACCACCGCGCTCCCTTGACCCTTTCTCCCGCCTTCCCTTTAATTCTCTCCCTTTCCTCCTCATCCTTCGTATTTTTTTTTTTCATTCAACCCTTAAATGGGAAAAAATTAGGGCACAAATTTGTTAGATGACATTTCGAGATATAAAATCGCGAAAACCCGTCGATTAGAGAGATATCGATTTCTTTATCAAAAATTTATATTTTTAGCTAAAAAAAAAAAAAAACTGAATTTTTTTTTTCAAAGTTTTTTTTATTTTTCTACGTCGTTATTATTATTATTTTTTTTTCTTTTTCCGGTGTAAAGAAAAACAAAACAAAAAATTCGTGACGTAAATAGTATAATAATAATACTAATAATAATTTTAATTATTAATTATCAATATACCTCTTTTGGTAAAAGTTTTCCGGCGTAAAAATTATTCTTTTTCTTTTTTTCCTCTTTTTTTATTGACTTTATTATTATCATTATCATCATCATCATCGTCTTCATCATCATCATCATCATTATTATTATTATTATTATTATTATTATTATTATTATTATTATTATTATTATTATTATTAATGTATAAAAAAAAAAACTTTAAAAGTTTTTAATAGAGTAAAAACGTGGAAACCTTTTTTTTTTTTTATAAATTATATTATATTACGTTATTTACGCGCCATTATTATTATTTTAAATTATTATTATTATTATTTATTTATTTATTTATTTATTTAATTGCAAAAAAGAGAAAGAGATGTCGTTGTTGTTGGAGGAAAAGAATGGAGGAACGTAACGTGTGTGAAAACCTTTCGCTTATCTATAAAACCTTTTTTTTTTCGAAAAAATTTCGAATACGTTTTTATTTATATTATTATCAAATTTGATAAGGGTTATCATTGATATATAACAAATAAATTATAAAATACTCGTATAAAAAAAATTTTTTTTTATTTATTCGTTTGTAATTTAATGACACGTTCGACGTTTTCCAAAGAAATAAAGATATTATAACGATCCCTATTATTATTATTAAAAATACCACAAATTCGTTAATTGTATTTTACGATAAGGTGGCAAAAAAAAAAAAAATAATAATGATTTTACTGTCAAATAATTTGTGTGCCACCATTATAAAGTTATTATATTGAAAAAAAAAAAAAGAAAAAACCACAATTGAAAAATTATTTTTGTTGTTGAAATTTTAAATTCCAAAACATACGATTCAACGACCGTCAATAATTATTATCATTATCATTATTATTATTACGTATTTCTTATCCGCATTCATTCCAGTTTACACGTTATCATTATTAAAATAATAATAATAATAAGAACAACCTGTGTAGGGTTAAAAAAAAATTTTTTTTTTTGTTATTATTAAATACCAATAATTTTTTTTATTTTAAATAAATAAAAAAAATAATTTGAAAGACGATTTCGGGGGGAATAGAATTTATTACCGTAATAAAAATTAATTAATTACTTACTAATTACTTATATGTACGTAAATTTCAAGAAAAAAAAAAAACAAAAAAAATTTGCCCCCGAGGATGAAAGATGGATGAAAGATGGATGGATGGATGGAAAGAAAAGAAAAATAAATATTAATTATTTATTTAATGATTTGTAATGATGACTATCGATTATCATTATTATTATCATTATTATTTTGTAAACCCCCGCAATGAATTTCCGGTCAAATTTTTTTTCTTTTCGTATTCCGTCGTCATTTTTTTCTTTTTTAAAGTACTTAAAATTTTTTATATATTTCCTTTCACTTTGTTTTTTTTGACGAAAGAAAGTTCGTTTTTATATTTGACGCGAGTTCCTTCCGTTAGTTTTTTTTTTTTTTGTTTAATTATAGTAATAATTTGTTTAATGTATGAATGCGTTTGTTGTTTGTTTGAATGAACGGGCGCGGGAGAGCACGAGGAGTTGTTGTTGTTGTTGATGATGATGATGATGAACTGGCTAAAACGTTGGTAATGACGATGAGCTCGAATGTTTATAATTTTTTTTTTTTTTTTTTTTTTACTTAACCTAAAGGATTTTTTTATTCGATGTTTAAAATAATTTTATGTAATTTAGAGCATGTTAAAAGCCCCTCAGGCGTCACCACTACCACCACCACCACCAACACCACCGACTTCTTATGCGATTTAAAATGGATATACAACTTTTAAAAATAATTTTTTTTATATTCGGCGCGCGAGTATTACATTTAAAAACTCGATTTCATCATTAAAAAAATTTTCTTTTTGAATTAGTATTATTATTATTTATTTATTGATTATTTGAAATCTTTTAATTTTTAATTACAATCGTACTCGTATTATTATTATTGTTTCGGTTTCTCCACCTCTTCGTGATGGTAGGTAGGTGTTACTTAAAAAAAAAAAAAAAAAATGGCAACCTAAAAGGGAGGAGAAAATGATGGAGTTTTCCCGCCTTAAAAAAAAAAAAAACGTTTTTTTTTTTTCACGGTTGGCGACACAAAACACCAAAAAAACAAAAACCACGTAATGAACAATTTTTTTAATTGTCTTTCACGGTTTTTAAACATATATTCTATGATGGCGTTGAGGAAGTTTTAAAAAAAAAAAAACGAATTCTCTTTTCGTATACGCAAACGGTTATAATAACATTTTAACCGAAATGAAAAGTGAACGACCGGATCCATAAATAATAGAACTTATGGCGTCCCTATTTAATAATAATGATGGTAAAAAGTTAAAAAAAAAATTATAAATTAATGTATATGGTTTATGTTTAACTTATTTATAAAACGATTATCTTTTTTTAAAAATAAAACTCAGTCGTATTTAATTGAATGAGATCAACTTTAATAAATGCATTTTAACAAAAGAGACCAAAAAGAATCTTCACTTACTAGATTCTCTTCTTTTCTTCGCACAGCAGGGTGTTCTTCTTCTTCTTCTTCTTCATCTTCTTCTTCTACTACTACTACTTTTTTATATACTAGAAGACATTTTTTTTTTAAACTATAAATTTACCCCCTTGTATATAAAAAAAAAAATCCCACACGTGTAAATAATAATAATAATAAAAATATTCGACAAAAAAATTTCAAGTGTGAATTTTTTTAAAATTTAAAATCATTACCGTGGTAATTTTTATTTATATATTGATTATTATTATTATTCATCATCATCATCATCATCATCATCAGTTTTAAAAGGTTCGTTTTAAAATTTTACGAAGATAAAGTTTATAGGAAAAAAAAAAATTAAGTTGAAATTTTATCACGAGAGGAAAGGACAAATAAAATCTTATTAATTAAATATTTATTAAAACATTTATGTTATTAATAATGATGATGATGATAACGTGGGGATTTATTTAACGTTTATTAATTAATTAATAATTTATTTATTTTAACGCGGGTTGTTGTTGTTGTTGGTGTTGTAGTTGTTGACAACAAAATGTTAATTTTGATTTTAATTTGTTACATATTTTGTGTTTACCCCTTTTTAAACCCGAAAATCCCCTTTTTTTTAAAAAATGTTTCCCGCCATTTTTTTTTTCGTCATCATCATTATCATCGTTAACGTTTTTTTTTTTTTTTATTTATTTTCTTGCATTTTCTTGAAACATTTATTATTATTATTATCGTCATCGCCATCGTCATAATTTAAAGTTAGAAAGTTTTGTTATCGGCTTAACTTAAAAATAATTTTCCAGTCGGCGGCCATTTTCAATTTGTCAAACTTTAATAAATAATAATAATAATAAATAATGATAATTGTTGTTATTATTATTATTATTATTATTATTATTATTATTATTATAATCGAATAAATTTATTTTAATACGAAAATAAAATTTTCAAAAATTTTAAACGAAAATATTTATTTATTAATTAATATTGTTTTTGTTTTTTGTTTATTCGATTTACATAAATTTATTAATTTATTATTATTACTATTAAATAAAAGGCTTAATAATAATGATAATAAAAATATTCGCTTTGAAAAGTTTTTCAATAATAATAATAATAATTTTTATTTTTTGCTTACGTTTCGATTTCAAATTTAACGATTTTTATTTATAATATTTTTCGTCGATGGAATTTCAGGCGCTTTATTATTATTATTATTATTATTTATTTAGAAGAAAAAAAAATTTATTGTATTTTTTTTATTATTGAATGATTATAAAAAATTACGGTAGGTTTAATAATAATAATAATAATAATAAAAATAAAAAGTCGTTTCTGGGTCATAAAATTGTAATAAAAGGATATTAATTGTAAAATTATCATAACGAGGAAATAATGAAGTCCGAGGGAAATAATTTGACTTTTCGTAATGATGATGATAATAATAATAATGATGATGATGATGATAAACGATAATATTTTCACGTATGCTCGTATTATTTTTTTTGTTTTTTATTTTGATTTTTTTTGAAAATTTTTTGATTAAAAAAATTATTTAACCGAATTATTATTATTATTATCATTATTATTGGCTTATAATGTGTTTTCGAACGGGTAGAAAAAAATAAAATAAAAATGGCGCGGCGAGTGGAAAATATTTTTTTTTTTTTTTTTAATAAGAAAATTATTATTTAATCAAATAATTTTACTTAAATACGTGAGTGAAATTTAAAAAAAAATTTTTTTTTTCATTTAACAAATAAACTTTTTTTCACGTAAGTTTAACATGGGCGAAAAAGGAATTTTTAAATTTTTTTTAATTTTTAAAACGTCACAGAGGTATAAATAATTTATTTTTGGACGAGTAACAAAACTGGATCTTTTGATGGAAAAAAAAAAAAAAAAATTATCATTATCATCATCATTATTATTTTTAATTTTTTTTCACGGTATAAATTTACATTTAAAATTTTATTAAATTTAATATAATATAAAAAATTATCATCATCATCATCATTATTAATAAAAATAAAAAATAAAAAAAAATGAAATGGAATAAATACAATTAAAGAAAACTATGTGACACCAGTTTTTTTGTTTTTTGTTTTGGGTTTCATCTTAAAATGATTTTTATCATTATTATTATTATTATTCACGTGATAAAGTTTATATTTTATTTTTTTCCAGATCGAAAGGAAATAGAAGCAAATCATCATCATCATTAATTAAAATAAATACACGACTGGAAAATTTAATTCAACAAGAAGAGACTGATCATCGTAATTTGCTTACTTTTTTCGAATAGTCCATTTAATAAAACGTGTTTAAACGTAACCGTAAGTTTTTTTTTTTTTTTATATATACATAAATAAAAAAAAGATAATAATAATAATAATACTATAAATATTATTAAAAATTAAATTATATTTTCATAAATATAATTTTTATAAAATAAATAAATAAATATATATAAATATATTAATTAATAAATAATTAAATAAAGAAGGGGAAACGAATTGAATAAGCGTACGAACGAACCAAATTAAGGGCTGGAAACAGGGTTTGAATTTATTTTTTTTTCCCGCCTTTTTTTTCGTTTTTTTGTTTTTACATTAAAGCCTATTTTTAACCCTTAATAAGTAATTATTATTATTATTATTTTTTTAATAATATATATGATTCGGTTGATGTATAGAATAAATAAAAAAAAATAATACAATTTTTTTTCTT
>NW_002987824.1:358640-360776 GCF_000006295.1 Pediculus humanus corporis
AGAAATGAAAAAGGTTGAAACGTGTAATCGAAACATAAGCAAAACATTTTGCAAAAATAAAAATTATTCTTTTTTGATCAATATAAAAATCGACAATAGTTTATTATTATTATTATTTAATTTTTTTTACAAACTTATTTATTTGAATTAAAAAAAGGGGGAAAAAGGGGAGGGTGGTAAACGATAATGGAAAAAAAATTCAATTTTTTCCAGCAATAAAATTCCAAAAAATAAAAATAATAAAATCAAAAGAAATTTTTTTTTTTTAATTACGTAATTTATTTTATTTTTTTAATACTCAAATTTTTTCCTCCGTAAAATTTCTTATTATCATTATTATCATTATTATTATCATTATTATTATTTGTTCAATAACCGTAAAATAATTTTATTAACGATGTTGTTCCTTGGATGTTTAATTTTTTCGCATTTTCACAAAAAATAAAATCAATAATTTATGAGTTTGCATTCTTTTTCCTCTTGACTGCTACATCGTTACTGCCACGACAACAACAACAACAACCTACTGCTATGACTTTTTTTTTTTTAATAATAAATTCTCGTCACACGTTTTGTCATTCCGTTTTTAATTATGAAAATTTTCTTTTTTTTCACAAAACGTAAAAAAAAAAAATTAAAACTCGTTGAATCCGCATCAGGTGAAACGCAACGCAACACAACACAACACAAACGACAAACGAAAACTAATTTTTTTTATTGTTTATCGTATAAAATATTTTATCCATCATACTAATAATAATAATAATATTAAAGTTGTATTCTTTTAACGTTATGAATAATATTATTATTATTATTATTGTATAAGATAAAGATGACTTTGCATCATGGCCGTATATCTATCCATCCATCCATCCGTTTGTAGTACTTGACCAGTCATGAAATATACACAGATAAATTTTTTTATTTGTGGTTGTTGTTGTTGTTGTTATGCGATATTCTTCCGTTTTCTCGAATCATTCTCTCAATTATCTCATCAAATGATGATGAATTTTCATTTCTTATTAAATGCAATTAAAACTCGAGTCGTCGTCGTCATCGTCGTCGTCATCGTCGTCGTCGTGGTTGTTGTTTTTTTTTTTTGCTCTCGTTTAAAGGAGTCGTTAAAACCAATTCGTAATAATAATAATTTAATTTCTATTCGCACGAAATATAATCGGTTGTTTAATAATAAATTATTTTTAAAAAATTATTTTATTTTATCAGTTAAAAAAAAAAAGAAAAAATTAATGGAATTCTTCTTCTTCTTCTGTAGAGAAGAAGTCGAATGAGGTCGGTTCTTGTTGTTGTTGTTGTTATATTCAGGTTCCGGTTGTTGTTCTTTTCGGCCAATAAATTTATGGCTAATCTTTATTTTGCCGATGCTTATATTAATTAAAGCGGTTTTTCAAGATTACACGTTTTATTTGTATCCGTGATTTTCATTTACTAAAAAAAAAAAAAATTATTTTTACGATTATAAATTTTTCTTTTTTTTTTAATTGCCACCAAAAAAAAAAAAAAAATTGACTTCTTGATTTTTATTTAAAAAATTATTTATTGCTGAGAAAAAATATAAATTTTTTTTTTCTTTCCTGAGGGAGGGGACAGGAGGAGAAGGAGGATGAGAGAGAGGAGGTTGATGGGGTTTCAGGTAGGGTTTCGAGTTAATTAATAATTTTTTTTTTTTTCCAAAACATGTTTCAGCTTTTCTTTTCTTTTCCATAATGAAAAAAAAAATATTTTTTTTTTTTTAGACGAAAATAAATAAATAATTGTACATAAAAAAAATACATAAGTACATAGGTACATAAATACATAAAAAAACAGTTTATATGAAAGCCTTTATTATTAAAATACGCGCATGCATTTGTGTATGTATATATATAAATATATATATTTATTTATACATAATTAATAACAATTATGTTTTACGTAAATAAATAAAATTAATAAGTCAATAACTTTATTTAAATAAAAATAAAAACAAATAAAAAATTAATTAATTAATTGATAATTCGACAAACAACGAATTTTTTTTTGTTTGGTTTCGTTTGTTTATTATTATTTTTTTTTTTAATAAAATTTCCGCGATGGTTCCTAAATACATATTATTATTATTATTATTATTATCGTCGG
>NW_002987824.1:361354-372965 GCF_000006295.1 Pediculus humanus corporis
AAAATGCGCATATCATTTAAAAAATTTATAAAATAGTAATAATAATAATAATGATAATGATGATAATGATAATAATAATAATTACAATGCAATTTATCATTATCATCAAGTTTAATAAATAATTATAATTGTGACCGTTACAACGACTTTAAAAAAAAAAACTTGTAATTCCATTTATACTTCAATAAAATTGTTAATGATATTCGAGAGGAAACAAACAAACAAACGGACAAACGTGGCTGAGAATTTTTTTTAGTTTTACTGCGTCAAAAAACTGCAAAAGAAAAAAAGTAACGAATATGTGACAATTAAACGGTTTTAAAAATTAAACCCAAAATAATTTTAAAAAATTAATTTTTTATTTTTTTTGGGGGAAGCTACGGGGCTATGGGGGGAAGGGAAAAAAACGAGATGAGTGTGAACCGCGCGAACGACGACGCGAGAAATTTTAATTTAAAGGAGAGATCATGTGTGCGGAGGAGTGGGAGGTGCAGGGGGAGGCAGATACTACCGGTTTTAATCTTGAATATAACATGAATTTAAAATTTAATTCAAAAAATTCCTTTGACAGCCGCCATATTGTTTTTATTTTTATAATAACGATTATTATTATTATTATTATCGAATTGTTTTTTCTAAATAATAATAATAATAATAATAAACGACATAGATAATAGTTATTGATTTAAACAAAAAAAAAAAATATTATTAAATAAATAAATATATATACATATACACACATGCATAAAATATAAATGATAACGTTAATTAAATTTTTTAGTAAGTTATTTTTATAAATTCAACGTGTCAATAGACACGTCAAAAACAAAAAAAAATAATAATAATAATTTTTTTATTTTTATTTTTCGTTTTTAAAATTATGCCAAAGAAAACATGTATATTTTTTTTTTTTCAATGAATGAATTTAAAATTCTGTGATTATTATTATTAATTATTAATTATTATTATTATTATTATTATTATTATATTTATTAATTATAAATAATAATTATTTAAAAAAAAACAAAACAAAACGAGGTGTGAAAATGTAATAAATAAATAATAATAAAAAAATTAATAAAAATTTATATTGGAAATTTTTTTTTTTTGTTTTTTTTTTTTTTTTAATAAATAATTGATACAAAAATAAATAAAAATAAAAATACGGATACATAGGTTTATTTATTTACTTATATACATAAATAGCCTTTTATTAAACCCGCGGATTTTTTGTGCGTTTTACGCAATTTCGCGCGCGAGTGACGTTTAAATTTAACGCGTCAATACGACAAAATGGAAAAAGAAAGAAAAAAAATGGCGGCGATGACGACGACGAGGAGTTTTTGATTAAAATGAATCGAAACCCAGATAAGGTAAGTAAATAATTATTTATTAATTATATTAATAACTAAAAAAATTAAGTAATTTTATTTAAACTAAATGATAAGGTAATAAAAACAAAACTCGAATCCATAATTTTTTTTGATTTTATTAAAAATCTAGGGAAACGTTTCGTATTAACCGAACGAATAATAATAATAATAATAATAATAATAATAATAATAATATGGGTTAATAAAATGAAAATATGGCGGATTTAAAAGTATTAATAAAAACCAAAAAAAAAAATTTATTTTTTCAAAAGTCTTAATTAAAGTCATTTAATTCACTTAATTTTACGAATCCATTAATATAAAAAAATTATTTTCTTTTTTTAAATTTACTTAAAATTCCAAACCGTGGATTTTAACACGAGAATGCTAAAAAAAGAAAAACAAAAAAAATGTTTGATGACCCCTCGAAGAAACAACAACAAAAAAATTTTTTTATGTTTGAATATGGTCGATGTTAAAACGAGATATTTAAACTTCTCAATTTAAATATATATTTATTTAACTTTAAAAAAAAAAAAATCCTTTTCACACATTTGATAATTCCAGGAGATGATTTCTCCATGGACTATATAAAATTCTGGAATGTCGATTATTATTATTATTATTATTATTAAATGACTAAACGAAAACTCATCGTGAAAATTATCATCATTTCGTCTATACTATGAGTATCGGATTAAAATAATTTTTTCGTTTTCGATTTGATTTTTTACTTTTTTTCAAAAAGTATTATTATCATTATCGAAACAAACAAACAAACAAACGAAAGAATTTTTTCCAGTTTCAGATAATTTATCACTAAAAATTTAGACGAAAAGTTTTTTAAAAACAAGTTTTGGATTGAAATTTTTTTTGACAAAAAAAAAAACAAAATTTAATCTAAATGTTTTTTTTCCTAATCGAAAATTTTGGAATATGCGAATGTTCTAGAAAAAAAATAAAATGATACGAGACAAAATTAAAAAGAGAGAGAGAGAGAGAGGGAGGGGAAGAAGGAAAAAAATTAGTAAGTATTGGGTTATAAATTGTTTAAATCTGTTAAATTTAACCGTTTGGTAAACGAAAAAAAATTTTTTTTCTTCTTATCTTTAAAATCTTTTTCTCCAAAAACTCCTTAAATTACTGGAGAAAATAAAATAAAAAAAAAATCAAACACCTGGACAAATTTATTTATTATGTCGTTTACAAATTTTTTGACTAAAACTAAAAAAAAAAAAGTTTTTTACACGGCGTGGGATTTTTTTTATTTTTATCCGTTATCTTATCATTCCTCCCACTTCTCCAAATTCTCCAGCAGAACGACGTCGTTTGATAAAAAAAATATTGAAATTTATAAAAACTTTGATAAGAACGAAGATGGCGTTCCTTTTCCAAAAAAAAATTTTTTTGTTAACTCGATCAATGATAATTAATTGATTCATAATTTTTATAAATCGCTCCAGAAATCTTGGAAAATAAAAAAAAATGTCTGCTTTTTATTACTCCTTTGTAAATTATTATTATTATTATTATTACTTAAAATCTTTTTGTAATTTTTTAACTTCGAATAAGTTTCGTTTTAATTTAATTACGATAAATTCAATCGGTCGATTTATTAATTAATCGATCTTTTTTTGTTTTTAAAAAACAAAAACTTTCGAATTTTAAATTTTAAAAAAAATTATTTTTAAAGTCAGGGTCAGAACTAGCAAGATATAAAATATAAAAAAAATTTATTTATTTTCTCATCATTACCATCGGCTGGAACCATTTTTTTTTTAAATCGGATATGACGTAATCAATATTGATTTCAGGTATGACTGCCAGGTACCTTTTTTTTACGACGACCTCTCCCTTCTTCTTGTATTTCAAAAAAAAAAAAAAAATTCCAATCATTATCATTATCTTTATTACAAGTCGTAATTAATACGAAAATAATAATAATAATGATGATGATAATAGTTTTTATTACAAAAAGGGATCGGGAGTAAAAAAAACTCGCCGGCTTCTGTTAAAAAAAAATTCGTTTGATTTTTTCCGATGAACAAAATAATAATAATAAGCTATAATAAATTATTCTTTTTTTTTTTTTTTAATAATTTTATTCGCGTTACGTCACAACGACGTTATTATTATTATTATTATCATCGCGTAATAACGTTTTAAAAAGTTTTTATAAGTGTATTTAATTGCGAATAATTCAAATCATTGTTTTTAATTTTTTTGGCTCCTTTATTTGAAAATAATTTATCCGCGCCTAATTTTAATCGTGTAATTATAATAACAATAATCAAAGATGGCGCGGGTGTGCTACGGTTGTCACGCGTTTATGCCATGCCGAATTATTTTATTAATTTTAATAGTTTTTTTTAACAGTTTAGTTATAAATTATGTGTCAAAAGTTTTTTTATTAAGTCTAGTTTAATGTGATATAATTAGTTTTTCATATTATTTAGTGATAATTATATTATTTTAAGTTTGCATTTGTCACATGTTTCATGTGGCAAAAGGAAGCGTTGGCAATATAAAATCCTAGGAAATGTATTAATAAATCTGATTATTACAAGTAAGGTACCTCATTTTAATTCTTTAATTTCACTTGCAAAAACGTTAGGTTAATAAAGAAATAGAGCAAATAACCAAAAAACAGTTTAAAAATTTTACATTTATTTGGTTATATAAGGAGTTTAACTAAATATCTCTTTCATCTCATCATAAAAAACAAAAATTGGAGTAATTTAATAAAAATTGATTTGATATATATATATATATATGTATAATCAGGGTAAAATTTCTATACTCTCTAATCATGAAGGGTTAATTTATTGATTTTAGGTTGTTTTAGGTTTCTTCTTGAGTTAGTTTGTCTCATTACAACACAGTTTATCATGGAGATAGTGTAATACCTCCTTTAAATCTAAATCAAAATCAGGAAAAATTAGCAGCCTATATAATGATTGATTTTAATGTAAGGAATTGTGAAAAGGCACAAAAGACTCCATTTAATAATTGTATTTCTTTTGACTTAAAAGTAATTGAGCTAAGTATCTTTGTCTCACTAAGTAAAAATAAAGGAAGTTCCATAAAAATACTTATTATTGATTAATTTATTGTATCTATTGGATATAAAATCTTTGTACTCCTGTTTTAAGTGAGAATCTACTGATGCGTATTATTTCAATCTTCCTCTTAAATTAGTTTGTTTTAATGCAACATTGTTTATCATAGTGTAAATAATGCTACTTTTGAATATGTATCAATATTAGGAAAAATTAATTGCTTTCTAAAAATTCTATTGAATGATTTTGGTGTAAGAAATTATGAAAAGACACAATGGACTCTCTTTAATAATTGTACTTTTCTTCTGCTGATTATAAGTAGATAAACTAAATACCTCTATCACACTAAATAAAAATGGAGGTAGTTTAATAAAAATACTTGTGATTGATTAATTTATTGCATCAGGTGGATGTAAAATCTCAGTACTCTTGCTTTGAATGTGAATCTATTGATTGTACATTACTTTAACCCTTTTCTTAAAATAGTTTGTTTTATTATAACATATTTTGACATATGTTTAGTGTAAAATTCTCTTTTAATTTCATTTAAGATTAGAAAAATTCAACTACCTTTAGATTACTAAAGTTTATAGGTACAAAATTGTAATTTGTATATTGTGTGCATACATT
This sequence comes from Pediculus humanus corporis, assembly GCF_000006295.1. Taxonomy (NCBI): domain Eukaryota; kingdom Metazoa; phylum Arthropoda; class Insecta; order Psocodea; family Pediculidae; genus Pediculus; species Pediculus humanus. The sequence continues at coordinate 366,417 of NW_002987824.1, forward strand.
ATTGCATGAGGAAAAATTATGAAAGGTGGAAGTAGTAGGAGAATGAAGTATTGAAATAGTTCTCAGGAAAAAGTATACTTTTTTATAAAATATACTTAAAAAATTCACCCCTAAAGACAATGATGGCTGATTCTTAATTGTAATAGAGGAAAATAAGAGTAACATTTAAATATGAAATGGGGAATTGGTTGAAAAATTAAGTATTGAAATAGGTCTGGGAAAAAAGTTATATGATAACTCATTCATAATTGTATTAGAGCAAAATGAGAAAAAGATAAAGACAGGCCCAAAACAAATCTTGTTCTATTGTTGACACTGAGCCACTTATCTCACTTCTCCTGTTTCTGGCCACTCCAAAGATGTCAATCACTGGAGCCCAGTACAGGAAATAACTCGTTCCCATCGAGTAAGATGGTTTCAGTAAGACTAAAAAGAATTGTAGTGATGTCGTAGGTTATAACAAGAGGAAACCTATTTGTCAGGCATACTGCAACACTATAAGTCAGGCATTTATTCCTTAGGGATCGGGTATAAATGTTGAAAAAGCTCCGACAAACATTAAGACGAATTGTCGCCATTATGAGTGAAAATAATAATAATTTTTTTTCATCGACTGGTTTAGCCGCTTTTAAACACGACTTGAAAATTATTATTATTATTATTAATCTTGTTGTACTTTCGAAAAAACCGCAAAAAATTCATTTAATAATAAATTTACGATAAAAATTGTTTTTTTTTAAATTTTATTCGTTTAATTATTTATTTATTTATAAATGGCATTAAATTATTAAAACTTGACTTCTTGACTTTATTAAATTACAAAAAAAAAATATTAAAAAAATAAAAAGTAAACGAAGATTTAAATCTTTTAATTATTTATTTTTTGGAATTTATTATTATTTTTTTAGTAGCACAGACAGAAGACAAAAAAAAATGCATTGAAAATTTAATTTATTAATATAAAAAGTAAAATGTTTTTAATTTTTACTTCGTGATTAAAAAAAAAAATTTTTTTTCGAATAATTAATTATTGGTATGGAGTAGTAATAATAATAACAGTAAGCAGAAGAAAAAAAAGGGCGCGTACGGGAGGCTTGGGATGACGCGTGTTTGTGTGTCTATATACACGTCAAGAGTTTTGCATAGTAAAATTTCAGTTGTTTAATTTAGTCCTTTGTGGTGTGAGTACTTTTTTTTTTTTTAAGTTAAAAATAATATTTAAATAATTACTTATTAATAGTTGCATTTAAGAAAAATGGGTAAAAAAATAAAGTTTTTAAGAAGATGATTCAATACGTTTGATTAAAACTGGATAAGTCATTCATTTTAAAATTTATATTTCATCTTGGCAAAAATGCTAGGCTTTATAATGGAGTAAAACAAAATCTTGAAAATTTTTTTTTGATTTATCCCAAGTGTATAATTTCACCATCACATTTCTTCGACTGATTATAAATAGTTTAAGGTAAATAATTTTATTAATTGTTAATAATAAGTAAAAATATTAATAGATATTGATAAAGATTTGCCATCACAATCCATCATCATCACATGGGTTGAATGAAATTTCTAGAAATATTCTATTCTTAATTAATGATTGCATTGATTGTTTATTGTTTTATTCTTTTTATTGGGTTATTTTGTTTTATTAGAGCGTATTTTATTATATTGATAGTGTTAGATTCTCCCAAAATCTCAATTAATAACAGAAAAAATGATTAGTCTCCATATTGATTCATTATATTGCCACCAAAAGTAAGTTTCATGTGTATGTCTTGTGTAAAAATTGTTTTTTATGAATTTAAAAATGTTTTTCATTATTATTATTATTGTTGGTTTTTATGTATATTGTGTTCTTAAATATTGTGTATTAATAATAAAAGTGGTACAAAAGTGAAAAAAAAACGTTTGTGAGTGGTTAATAGTATTTTAATTAATAGTAAATCAGTGTAATATTGGAAAATTTCAGTAAATTGTCGCGATTGAAAGTGAAACGTAATAATAATAATAATAAGTAGTCTTAACGTGTTCGTTTTAATCAATGCGGTTAAAAGTGAAGTAAAAAAAAATCGTTTCGATATTTTATATTAATATTAAAGTTGTTTTTAATTTAATTTTAATTTAATTTTTTTTTAAAAAACTTTCACAAAAAAAAATTTATTTAAGTGTTAATAAAGTGTATTTTAAATTATTAAATTTTTTAAGTTATGTACGTGAAATGAAACAACAACAACAACAACTCGTTACCTGAAACCCGAAATAAAGGTAAGTTTTTTTTTCTCTTTTTTTTTTAAATAATTCACGTCCAAAAAAAACAAGATGGCCGAATGTGTTTGAGAGTGAGAGAGGAAGGAGGAAGGGGAAAGAGGAAGAGAAAGAAAGAGAAAAGAAATTCACATTTAGTATTTTGATTAATTAATAATAATAATTGATGGCGTGATTATTATTATTATTTATTTATGGTTTTGAAATGTTTTCTTGTTACACATCATCCACGTGGGAAAATTTTTTTTTATCCGGACCCGAGATTTCGAACAATTATCTTCAATAGAACGTGTACGGTAGCTTCGTTTTTTTTTTAATGCCATAACGTATAATTGATCCTTATTAAATCTTATTAGTATTGATATAATGATACAGTGTCGTATTTGTAATCGTTTATAACCACAAATTAAATAATTTTAACTTTTTTTTTACCTTTTTCTTTTTTTTCGTACACGTCAAAATTTGTGTTTTTATTATTATTATTTATTTTTTTTTAATAAATTAATTAATGTTAAATTATTTATTAATTAAATGAGAGAGAAGGATCATTAAATTTATGCTGTAAATAAATAAATAAATAAATAAAATCTTTTTTCTCTTTTTCACTCGTTACATTTCGAATAATTTATAACGTACTTATTTTTTTTTTATTTTCTTAGTCTCAATTTTTTTCTTCTTTAAAAAAAATTTTTTTTTTATTTAATGTGACGCCGCGTAATTATTATTATTATTATTATTATTATTATTATTATTATTATTATTATTATTATTATAAAATTTATCAAGTTTTTTTTTTGAAACGCTGCGAACCATTTACCGCGTTTTTTTAAACATAAAAAAAAAAAAAAAAACATAAAATTCGAGTCGCATTAAAATTATAATTCAACGTTTTTCTCTCTCTCTTTTTTTTTACACTCGCACGCTTATTAATTTATTTTTAATAAAATTTTATTACGGTAATAATATAAGTAGTATTAAATAATTTTAACATTTCATCGATAAAAGGAAAAAAAAAAAAAATAAAAGGAAAAAAAATTTTTTTTTTTTAAACGTTTTAAAATTTGTTAAAAAAAAAGGAAGATTTATTATTGGTGTGCGATTTTTGTTTTGTTGTTGTTGTTAAAATTAAAGATGGCGGTTAATAATTACCATATTTTAAATCGGCTACATAATATAAAATAACGCGTAACTATTTTTAACACCGTATAACTACGTTATTATTATTATTATTATTATCAAGGATATTATTATCCTTTGTAGAAAAAATATTATTATTATACGTATACTCTTGAATGATGAAACTGGCACACACGCTCGAAACAATTATTATTGTTATTATCATTATCATTATTACTATTTTATTAAACTTTTAAAACGTAACATTATTACTCGTAGTAATAAAAAAAAAATAATTAATGATAATAATTATTACTATTTTTTTCCATTTTGAGAAAATTTAATGCGAATGAATTTTTTAAAACTCTGCGACGATCTTTACGGCACATTTCCTTTGTTGCGAATTCGAAAGAACATAGAGTAAATAAACGAATTCATATATTAATAAATGATTTATTTACTCTATGACGGAATTTTCCTTCGTCGTGAAATCAAAAAAACCAAAAAATTTAATATTAGTAAAAATTATTATTATTTTTTTTCATTTATCCGGGGAAACGTAAAAAGTAAAAACCATTAAATTAACGTTACGAAAAAAAAGGAAAAAGGAAAAAAGAAAAAAAAAGGAAAGAAAGGAAAGAAAAAAAAAAGTTGAACTAAATTAAATTAAATGCAATAAAACGCGATTCGGTTTGCATCATGTGAATTTACACGCTTTGAAATTTGTTTTTAATTAGCATTAAAAAAAAACGCATAATAATAATAATAATAATAATTATAATTAAAGTCGTTTTTTTTACGAGAAGGTACGAGGGAAGTGAGGGGAAGGGGAAGGGCAAAACAATAAATATGGCGGACAAAATGTAAAAGGACGTATAATAAAAATTTATATGCATGAAAAACATAACGCGTGTATTGATTTACTACTACTACCGAACATAAATTATTCAATGATTAAATAATTTTTTTTTTATTTAAACAAATAAATATGCTTACCATAAATTGTTTAAATAATTAATATTATTATTATTATTATTATTATAATTACAATAAATATATAATTGAATTGGGAAAAAAAATGGCGATCGAGTAATTTTTTGTTGTTGTTTTTGTTCGAATCGTGAATTTATATACAAAAAAAAATTTTTTTTTTATTATTAATTGTAAAAGAGTCATTTTTAATAATAATAATAATAAATAATGGGATCAGTTTTAGTATTAAAAAAAAAAAGGGAGGGATTAGAAAATGTTTATTGATAAAGCTTTATTATTATTATCATTATTATTATTTTTTTTAATACATAAATAAATAAAAATAAATGATGAATAGAATTTAATTTAAATAATATATTTTTTGTTATAATTTTATTAAATCAATTATGGCGGATCGAGCTTTAAAAATTTTTATTACGTAAAATTATCCGTTTTTTTTTTTTTTCGTTTTGGAATTTTTTTTTTATCCAGTCAAATTGCTGGATAAGTTAAAAAAAGAGAAAAGAAGAAATCATCATCATCATTATCGTCGTCTGTTAACTTTTATTGAGCGTCGAGATGTTTTTTAATATTTTATTGTTATTATAAATTTTTATTATGGTTCGGCGATGATCTCTTTATTATTATTATTATCATTGTTTATTGGTTAAAAAAAGTAATCGATGAATGTTGAATGGGGGAGGGGGGGGCGGATGAGGAGTAAAAAAGGGCGGAGACGGAGAATTAAGGATCGAGAGTCGTTTTTATAATAAAAAAAAAAAATTTCAAGCTTGTGATATATTTTTTTTTTTGTTTAATACCGGAAACTGGTAAAATAAGGTTTGTTACACACACACACAGACAAATTTAAAATTGCTAAAGTCATAATGCGGTTAAAGAGAAGTTTCTAGAAAGGAATTTCAACTCAGCGATTCTTCATTTTCAAAACACTCGAATATTCTATCATAAATAGAGAGAAAATATTAAATTTTCGAGTGATAAAATATTTTGGCTTTTCTCTTTTCTTTCCCTCTCTCGTTTCCTCCCTCCCTCCCCTTCTCTTTCCTTCCTCTCTTTTCTTTCTCTCTCTCTCTCTTTCTTCTATCTCTCTCTCCGTCTTTCTTTCACATTGGAAATCAGAGTAAAATATGAAAACTTTCGCGTGCGCGCACAAATTCACACAAAGTGTTGAATTTATTTTCTAATTATGATTTACATAAGTTCAAAATGAAAAAGAAACAAGAGAGAAAGAAAGAAGTGTGACGATGTTGTTCAAAAGAAAAAGAAGAAGAAGAAGAAGCTGAAAGAAAAATTTTCAAAACGATTTTAAATGAATTAATTATTTGAATGGTAGCAAAATTGAGTAAAAGTAAAAGTAAAAGTAAAAAAAAATCATTAATCAACTCAAATTTCGGGAGTCGAAGGTTGTAGTGGTAGTAGAAGTAGTAGATAATGAGAAAACAAGAATAGGGCGTCGCCCCTTTGCCCTTTTTAAAATCTTTTTGAAAAAAAAAAAAGGAAGAAGTGGAAGAAGAAGACATGATTTTTACATTTTAAAAAATATTTATCATTTTAAAAACAAACGTCTGTCAAAAAATGTTTTTTTTTTTTTTTTTTTGAATCGAGAGAGTACCTGTTTGCTTCTATATCTCTACTAATTTCTAACAACAACCCTCCTTTTGCAGACTTTTCAATGTTTGTTCGTTTGTTTGTTTATTGTTTTCAATCTTGTTTTTCGATATTTAATTATTTGAGTCATTCGAAAAAAATGTTTTTTTTTTTTTCCTATTTTTCGTAAGAACGAAATTTCAAATCACTTCAGGTATTTTATTTATCTTTTATGAAGTAATAATAATAATAATAATGATGATAATGATGATGGTGAAAATTGAGAAATAAACGATGAAATTAAATTTGATATAAAATTTTTAATTTGTCATTTGAAACTATGATCGCAATAATAATTTAAGAGAACACATTCGAAAAATTTTTATTATTGAACTATCAAATAGATAATAATTTGTCGTAATATAAATCTCGTGCCACGAATTATAAATATCATATTATTCGTATCAATTATTATTATTATTATTATAAAATATTAACGATATTTACCAACCGTAACGCGTACTACTTCTACCATTGCGCGTTCAATTTCATTTTTTGACGTGGTTCCCTGTCTATCTCTTTTCGCGT
>NW_002987824.1:373203-382795 GCF_000006295.1 Pediculus humanus corporis
AAATGAATAAGAAATAAATAAATTCAATATGTTGTTGTCGTTGTTGATGATGATGATGATGATGATGATGTTAATGTTGTTGCTAATCTCTCTGTCTCTCTCTCTGTCTAACTAACAGAAAGATAAAAAATAAAATAAAATAAAAATAAAATCACAGGTAGATAAAAAAACGTGGCATCCGGATAAAGTTTTTGCAAAAAAAAAAATGACAGGTTGGATAAATGGTTTTGATAATAAAAAAAAAATTTTTTTTTTTTTTTATCATTAGATAACATTGCACGTCGATGAATTTATTATTATTATTATTATTATTATTATTATTATTATTATTATTATTATTATTATTATTATTATTATTATTATTATTATTATTATTATTATTATTATTATTATTTCAAATGGATATAAACAAAGGTAACCACGTAGGGTACTTTAATTTTACAATCGGCATTTTCTTTAAGAAATAATAATAATAAAAAAAAAAAAAAAAGTAAAAGAAAAAAAAAGCATCGCCATTATAAACGTGGAATAAGATAAAAATCAAATTAAAAGAGTGAAAGTTACGCAACCGGAAAACTTGTACGGTTCGTTTACGAGACAATAAAGGAAAATTTAGTGTTTCCAACACCGTCACTGTCGTCTGAATGAGTCAAATGAAGGAAAAGGGAATTATGGAGATGAGGGGAGAGAGAGAAAGAGGAGGGTAGAGGGGGGGCAAAATGACTGGAGAACAAACGACGTGTTCCAGGTTTTCATTTCCAAAATAAAAAAAAATCATTTTTTTTTTTTTTACGTAAGTTAAATAAGAAAACCGTTAAAAAAATTTTCTTTTGCCGTAAAAAAATACATACGTCGGCGGTTTTGTGTAAACCTTTTTGAAAGTATTGTTTTCTTTTTAAGGTTTCAAAAAATATTTAATGGAATAAGAATTAAAAAAAAAAAAAAGAGAAAGAAAGGAAGAGAGAGAGAGAAAGAAAAAGGTCTTATTGTGTTTTTTTTTTGTCCTCGGTCGATTGAACCTTTTGTCACATATATCGTGACAAAAACCTGAAAAGGAATTTCTTGTTTTTTTCTCTTCTTCTTTTTCTTTTTCTTTCTTTCGTGACAATTTGCCATGCGTGTGGAAACCGTTTGTCACGCTCTTAAGAAAAAAAAAAAATTTGTCTCTTGAGAATGTTGTTTTTGTTGTTGTTGTTGTTGGTTACCATCATGAAAAACCTTTTTTACTATTTTTTTTTAGGTGTCTTTAAAAAAAAAAAATTTACGGGTGATGCGTGATGACGCCATGTTTTTTACGTCGAAAAATTCGTATTATTTAATTTGCAAGTCGTCATCGTATTCCATAACATCCGCACACACAACAGCAGTAGATAACTATATAAACAAAACAAAAAAAAAAACTAAGTTTACCTTATTGACATTGCTACGAAATCAAAAATGACGAAAGACAAAAAAAAAAAAAACAAATTTGTTTTAGAATTATTTTTTTTATTTTATTTTATTTATTTATGTACTCTTTTTTTTTTTTTTATTTACTTGTTCTTATGTACATATTGACTTATTTATTTACTTTCCTGTACCTTTTTTCCCCCTCCCTTACGGCTACCTCACTCTCTCTGTCTCTCTCTCTCTCTCTCTCTCTCTTGTTTGATTCAAAAAACAATTACGTCATATTAAACGTATGTAAGCGTCATCGAAAAATTTCACGTCCCTATAAAAAAACAAACATGGCGACGAGGTGTGTCACGCGAGTAAATTTGTTCGTAATAAAATAAAAAAAACATTTAATTATTTATCGATCTTTTTTTTTTTTATCAAATTATAGTAAATCTATCGGATTTTATAGTCAGTCAGTAAGTCTATAAAATAATTCGATGACCTCGCTATAAAAGAAAAAAATCCGGAAAACTTTAAAATTTTCTTTTTTTCTTTTCTAAATCAAAAAACGTGTAATTACCTTATTTAAACTTTAAACTTTTCCAAATCGTTTTTATCAAGATGGAGAGTACAATTGGGGGGTTATATGTAAAACAATAAAAATCATACGTGGAATTAGACAGCGATTAAAAAAAAAAAAAAACTATTTTATAATAAAATTTAATTAACAAGATATAATTATTATTATTCGATTGTTAATAGTGTTGTAAAAACAGAAAACGTCTGGAAAATCGCCACATTTCTCTTTAAACGCAATTTTCATCTTGGTAACGTGGAAGTAGACAATAATAATAACGAAACGAAATTTTTTTTTTTTTTTCATATTTACCTCTATGATAAATATGCATCACGTCATCATATTTTCATTTAAACGTGTTTAAACCACTTATAAATATAAATATTATCTTTATTATTTCTTTTTTTTTTACGTGTCGGTTTTTTTAATTGGTTTTTAAACTTTAATAATAAATAAATAATATATATTATATATTATATTATAAAAAAAATTTCAGTTATGTATATATATATATATATATATATATATAAATAATTATAGCTTTTTTTAAAAGAAAAAAAAATTGCAAAAAAAAGTTGCCAAAAGCGAATATTTTTTGTTTTTGTAAAAAAAAAAAAAATAATAATTTATGAATGTTTTTTTAATATATATATATAATATAAATATTATAAATATAAATTTTTATTATATTATAAAAATATAAATAAAATGAATTGTAAAAAAAAAAAAAAAATCCGGAGGCTGCATTTAATAATAATTACAAGAGTAAAAAAAAAAAAAATTAAAAAAATATTTTTTAACCGTATAATTCTTCAGTCGTAGAAACAGGTACGGTTGCCAATCAGTTCTGGAATGAAAATAAAATAAAAAAATAATATCCAGTTAAATCGAAAATTCGAGAACAATGGTTACAGGACAAAAAAAAATTTAAATTTAAATTTACCATTTTGACTTGTTTACGGTGTTTTTTAAAAAAAATTTTTTTTTAGTACATTTATACTGTTGTTTCTTACGTTGGCGATCGGATTATGTTTTTTTTTTCTTTCTATTGCCACTTTTTTTTTTAATATATACATGTATATATATATATATATATATATATATATTTTTTTTTTGGTTGGTCGATTATTACCGCTCATGCGCGTGTTAATTTTAAATTACGTTTCTACCGACACGTTCGATTTTTTTTCTCCGCATATATAAATGTAACGAACGTGAGGATTTAATTTGCGAAAGTTTATGTGACGATTTAGCCCCCCCTCCTTTCTCCCAGAAAATGGCAAGGAAGAATATTCGATGTTGTCCATCTTGTTCCTGCCACGATCTTTTTTCCTTTAAAAAAAAAAAATACAAGAACCTCCGACGCGCAACATTATTTTTTATCCTAATTAAAAAAAAACGAGAAGAATACAACCGCGGGGAGGGGGGAATTGGGGAGAAGAGAGGAAGGAAATATTATTAAAAAAAACATCAAAAGAAAATGTAACATTTTATTGGGGATTCACTAAAATAAAAACATCAAAATGATAAGGATCCCTTTTTATTTAAAAAAATTTTTTTTAGTAATTAATAAGAGATATAATAAAATTCGGATTCTTCTCCGTTTCAACGATAAACAAATCGACAAATGAAAAAAAAAAAAAAAAAAACATTGAAATCCACTTAAGAACATTTTTTTTTTTCCTGTCCCCCATTCAGGTACGTTAAACATAAATAATCAAATGAGTATATACATAATAAAATACAAGTCGTCCGATTTTTTAAAACCACGTTTAATTGTCATTATACCAATAATAATAATAATAATAAACAATTTTTATTGTTATTAATTTTTTTAAAAAAATTCTCTTTCGGTTTGTTTGATTGAATTTTAAACCGGATACGGAGCGGAAATTTTTTTTTTCCAATGTAAAATCTTATTAAGGTATCATCTAATAATAATAATAATAATAATAATAATAATAATAATAATAATAAAACGGATCATTTAACTTAACGGCTGCCGGATGAATTTTTTTTTTTTTTCGTTTCGTTTTGTTATCTTAATTCCACGTTAAATAAATTTATAACAAATTCAATAATAATAATAATAATAAAAAGATTAATAAATTATAAATAAATAATTATTAATAATAGGTTTTAGGTATTATTGATTTCGTTCCATTTTTTTTTTTTTTTTTTTGTTAAAGATCGGAAATAAAAAAACAAAAAATGGCGGAATGGATTTTAAAAAAAATTTATATAAACGTTTCTGTAAAATGTGTATTATTAATATTATTATTATTATTATCATTTGAATTTGTGAATAAAAAAAATGTAAAAAATTTCACGATGAGAAAATGATTGAATGAACATTAAAAAAAAAAGGGAAAGGAAAAGGAAAAAAAGGAAAATGGTTGCTCAATACAACCAACAACTTAAATTATTTGCCTCATGTATTTTTCTCAAAGGAAAGAATATTTTTTTTTTTCGTTGGGTTGAAAGTCCTTTTTCCTGTCGGACAATAAAACCTTTTCGTTTGCTGCCCTTGCCTTTTCACCCATCTTTTTCTACTTACACGATAACAACAAAAGACCAAGTTTTTTTTTCTTTTTGTATTCTTCGATCATCTTTTCCTTTTCCTCCTCCTCCTTCTTCTCCTTTTCTTCCTTTTTTTTTTTATTAATTATTAAAAAAAGGAAAAAATTTTAAAAATTCAAAAACGTAGTCTTTGTTTGTTTTCGAAACGATATCGATCGAAAACCAAAAAAAGATTCGAAAACTTTTTTTTTTTCCTGTTGTGTATATATATATATTTAAAAATAAAAATTTACTTGATTCGTTTTATTCGGATCGTGCTTCTCTTTCCAGTTGGCTGAATAAAATCGTCCATCTTGAAATGATTATCAAAAGAATAGCATAACAACAACAACAACAACAAAAACGTGAATATATAAATTCTCAAACTAAAAATTTTTTTGTGCGTTTTTCTTTTTTTTTTTTTCTTTCTTCCTTTCTGTACAAATCCCAATTGAGTGTTCAGCAAACTATTCTGAAAGCAATTCGTAAACTTTGCAAAAATAAATATTTATTAAACTTGAATTTTATTATTTGTATTTCCGGTATTAGTTTTCTACTTTATTATTACTATTTTTTTTGAAAAAAAAAAGAGATTTTGGTTATGTTCGTTGTAATAATGATGATGATGATGATGATGATTTTTCACAGATTTAAAAACAAAAGAGAGAGAAAGAGGAGGGGGGGCAAGTTTTTTTTTGTCTTTATAAAATATCAATAATCTTGTCTAATAAAACTATCGAAAAGGATTTAAAGAGCTCCTCTTTCTCCTTCTTTTCCTCTTTCAGGGGGGGGGGAACTCGCGAAGAATCATATTGAAAATTTTTATGCTTAACATATCAGCCTTTTAATTCGAAAAAGTTTTTTTTTTTTTGGAACGAAATGGAAAGTGAAAATTTAAATACACACACACATATAATATTTTAATCTTTTGTTAGTATCCGTGTATCACGTATTGAAAATATTACAACGTGTCAATAGATAAATTTACAAGATAAAAAATTTTTTAAATTTTTGTTTATTTTTCAATAAAATATCCGTGGAGAATTAATAAAATATATTTTTCGGATTAAACGTTTTTGTTTTTTATTTTTATTTTTTTTAAATAAATACGCCTAAAAAAAATCGCGCCTAAAAACATTAAAAAAAAACTTCAACAGTTTTTAATAACCAAAGAATTTGACAATTTTCTTAATTACGGTCTTGAACTTTTTAATAAAAGAAAAAAAAAAAATTTAAAAAAAAAAAAAGAAATTGAAACACGTTCACACGTCTGAACTTTTTTTTTTTTTTAAATTTTTCACTTTTTCAGTCATTTATCTTTGAACAAAGAAGAAGAAGAAAAAGAGAAAAAAAGATGAAGATAGAAAAGTAAAAGAAAGTAGAAAGAGATAATAAAAAGTAATAAAAAAAGAAAGAAAAAAAGTCGAAGAAAATTTTTCTTTTTTATTCAAAAAAAAAATAAAAAAAAAAGGTGGAAAATAAAGAGAGAGAGAGAGAGAGACGATCGGGGCAGAAGAATGAAATGGGAAGAGGGGGGTAAAGAAGAGAAAAAGAAAAAAAAATAAATTGGAACTCTTCTGTTTCGCGTTACGAATAAGCAGAAGACGTTTTATGGAAAAAAACGATGGAAAGGGATGATGCCGATGATGATAAGGAAACGAAAATCCAAACGTAACTTTCGATAATTTTCCAGCTTTTCCCCTCCCTTTCCTCCTGATTTTCTGGAATTTAAACACAAACGATATATATTGAAAAATTCTCCAGAATTTCATACGAGTTGTTGTTTGTATAATTAACGATAAACGTTTTAAATTCCATTGGTCGATATTATTAACATTGATTTTAATTTTATGATAACTGATAACGTTTGATAAGAGTTAAGATCTTTTGTTTTGTTTTTGTTTTTCCCGCAAAAATGAAAATTGAAATTTTTTTAAATGGTAAAAAATAATTTATAATACAAAACAAAAAAAAATTTACTTGTTAGCATTTTTTTTATTCTTTGTAGGTCAAAGGTCGTCGTTAGACAAAAAAAAATTCCCGTTTGTAAAAAAAAATTAATGACGTTCGTTTTATCAACATCATCATCATCATCATCATCATCATCATTATTATTTTTATTATTTAAAAAAATTTTTTTTTTTTTGTTTAAAATTAAATTTTAAATTTATTTAACGTGTCTTCCGGGCTAGAGGAGACAAAATTTTTTTTTTTAAGGTATACGATGAGGGGGAGAGGAGGGAGGGACAGCTAAAAAAAAAAATTTTCAGGTTCGCATTAAATGGCATAAAATTAATATAATAATGATAATATTGATAATAATAATAATAATAATAATAATAATAACGGAATAAAGTTTTCACCTTAGGGCGCATCAATCGTAAATTCAATCTTCTTTAAAAAATTTTTTTTTTAATTCCTCCAGCTTCTTTTTTTTTTTTTTTTGTCTTCCATCATCTTTGTCCTCTTGAACTCTTCCTCATCTTTTTCTTCTTATTCTTTTTCTTTTCTATTTATCCTCAAATCTTTCGATTCTTGTATATTTTTTGCGCGGGGGGGGGGGGAAGAGTAGTGCAAACCGTTTTAAAAAAGTCGTTGGATTTTCGAATCGTATGTGTTTTTCTACGACTTTTATTTTCTCCACCGGTACATTTCATTTCATTTAATTATTTTATCCTTAAATAGTGTCTTCGCATTCTAGTGCCACGTTTCCATAAAAAAGTTTATTAAAAAAATAACAATAATAATAATATCAGGGAAAAAAACTTGTGGAAAAATAAAAAAAAAATAAGTAAATTAGTTTTTAGTTTTTTTTTTTTTTTTCTTCTTCCACTCTCACATTTATTTTTGTTGATAACAAACGACAAACGGTTATAAACCAATGAAAAAAAAGAAAATAATAATAATAATAATAATAATCATTATCATTATTTTCGTAATGGTATTCATTTAATTTAGTTTATTTAAAAAACACGAAAAAAAAAAAATTTTAATGAATAAAAAAAACATTTGCCATTTTAGGTAACTTGAAATCATTTCGTCGTTTGTTGTTGTTGTTTGTTTGTTTGTTCGTTTGTCAATTTGCATAAAAATTTTTTTTTTTAATATGGATCATTAACTATTTTTCTTTGTCGCCATAACTATATATAACATAAATAATTAGAGAATTTTTATTAATGCATAAATATAACATAAAACATTCGACGTTTTTTTTTTTATTTTGTTGAAATTTATTTTACGGGGTATTGCGCCGCATATGGTCAAAAAAAAATTGGAATTTAAAATCTTTGAATGAATTATATTTAAAAATAACGTAAAGAAAAAAAAACCGCAAAAATTTTAAATTTTAGTTTTAGTTTTTTTTTTATTAATTTTTTTCGTTTGTCGTTTTGTTTGTGTGTGATGACGTTACAGGTATACGAATGACTTTATCAATTTTTAACCACATCCGTTTACGTTGCAAATAAATGATTTTAACGTACCTGAAATGATTTTTTATTATTTTATATGGGAGGTAAAAATGCGCCAATTTTTTTTTTTTCTTTATTTTCCTACCGCATAAATACCACGAAAAGTGTTTTTTTTTTTTTTTTTCGAAAGGGAAAAACGTTTATGGTACATTTGATGGTTAAACGATCGCCGGTATGTTACTTAGTACGTGGTTATAATTTTAATTGACTTGTTTGATGTACCAAAAAATCACCCCACCCTCATCACCGCATTTCCTTTTCCTTTTTAAACGCAAAATCTTAAATGGTTAAATGCGGTTAATTTTTCTTTTTCCATTCACAAAAATTCCAGATGGATTTTTCTTTTTTTTTCTGTTAAATTTATTTATCGTTTTTTTCGGTGGTTTTCTCTCTCTCTCTCTCTTTCTTTTTTCACTCGTAATTGTTTTTTATCTTTTTTTCCTTCTGATTTTATACAAAAAAAAAAAAAAAAATTTGTAAAAAAAATAAAATAAAAATTATGACGACGGCGTAAATAAAAAATTATGGTCGGCAATTTTTAAAAAGAAAAAAAAAAAAACATAAAAATTTATGTATAATTATTAACCGAGGGCAATTAAATTTCTTTCTTTTTTTTTCTTATTATTATTCTTATTCTTCTGCCACGTAAATTTTTCTTAATTTTTTTTTAATTTTTTTTTAAAACCGTAATAACACAATTAACTTTTTTTTTTGTACTTTTTACTTTTTGAATTTTAATAAACGAATTAAAAAAAATATATTAATTAAATAAAATCATCATTATCATCATCATCATCATCATCATTAATAAGTACAACAACAAAAAAAAATAAAATAAATAAGTTTAATAACCTGTTATTAAATAAAGACGAATTATAATAATAATAACAAATATGAAATTATTTTTTTTATTTAAAATAAAAATTTTCATACGCGATGATGATGATGATGATGATTTTTCCAGGTGAAATAATAAAATAATAATAATAATAATAATAATAGTAGCCAAGCGGTTAATTAAGACGCGAAAAGGTAACAACAGGATACGACTATTTAATATTATCATCATTTATTATTTGATTTTTTTTTTTTAAATTATTAAAAAAATAATAATAATAATAAAAGTTTTTTTTTTCGATTCTTTTCAAACGCCAGGTTTATTATTATTATTATTATTATTATTATTATTATTATTATTATTATTATTATTATTATTTATAATATTTAAAATATTTTTTTTTTAATATAATGATCAACCTGGTTTAATAAATAAAACGAGGGGCGGGAATAACGAACGAGGATGACGACGACGACGATGACGACGACGTAGTCGTCGTAAATTTAAATAAAATAAAATAAAACCTAATTAAAAGATGGTAAATAAATTGGCACCCAAAGTGCAGAGGGAGACACAGTCGGGTCATCATGAATTTTTTTTTTTTTTAATACCATCCATTCAACAATCCGACCATCCAACGAGCCAACCGACCTTCCAGCCAACCAGCCGACCAACCAGTCAGCCTTTAATGAGATGAAAAGTCAGGAAATGAACAGGGCCGTAAATTGCAAATTTAGTTACGGTCCTTATTTTTTTTATTTTATTTCCTAC